>NC_143517.1:34309986-34359986 GCF_031878675.1 Megascapheus bottae | reverse complement strand
ATTCCTGTCATGTACTTGCAGGCCAACTTGCCACTGCTACAGCGTGAGCTCCTCCACTGTGCAAGACTGGCCAAACAAAACCCTGCCCAGTACCTCGCCCAGCATGAACAGCTGCTTCTGGATGCCAGCACCACCTCCCCTGTTGACTCCTCAGAGCTGCTTCTCGATGTGAACGAAAACGGGAAGAGGCGAACTCCAGACAGGTGAGGAGGAGGACTCTGAACTAATGATTACCTTTTCTTCTTGTGGTATGAGGATATATTTTTTGTCACATTCAAGCTTCTAGCCTTCATCTCTTGCAGAATAGCAGCTAGCCACTATGGTTGTCTTGACTATCTTGCTTTGGTCTGAGATTTTTATAGAACACCAAATCCCTGGCTGGTGTCTCTTCAGCTTTTGTGAAAGTTATTCTTTGCAACTTGCAACAAACACAAAAGCTCAAAGATGTCTGTGAATGATATTCAAATCTGCAAGATGACACTGATACTCTTTTACATACATGTTAGCATTCAAATTCTCACTTATTAAAAAGTTTGACCCAACCACATATGTTTTTCTCCAATGTTATAAAAGTTGCTTTTCCAAGTTTCTTCAAACTAAACTTTATATGCTACTCAATAAACACAGTAATGAGAGAACTAAGAGGTTCTTTATGAACTATGAAAAAACTAGAAAGTTAGATAAGCTGAGTGCCCATTAGTTACGTATTGGAGCTAACAGATGAGGTTTTATCAGCCAATATTTATCTTACCAGATACTCTTCTCTCATTACTGTGGGTTCTAAGAAATAGAGAGAGGTCTTTACTCCATTAAGCTCTACAAATTCCCACATATATTGTTAAAATTATTCCTTGAATGTTTCAGCCTCATGAATGGTTCTTTTTCATAGAAGGGCATAAATCCTTATCAGCTTTTGCATAGTTCTGTGAAATACAGAGAAGAAAGAAATTCTATTATAGAACTTACTGTTTTGTTTTCTTCTTTACTGATCTGTTATCTTTAGCTGCATTTTAAATAGCATTTGAGTAGTTTCCATTCTAGCAATTATGTTCCAGGTTTGCAAGAGCTTAAGATCTTTAGAACTGCACACAGACCTGTGACCAACTTAACTCTCTTAAGTGTAATAGTGGCTGCCACCCAGTTTACATACAGTTATTGCATAATCTTCTGTTAAGCAGTTTTTAAGCTATGATTTCTAGAATGTTTCTCCTCCAGATATAGCGGATTCTTAATAGTTCAAAATTCCTTAGGCAAAAAGTTAAATATTAATTTATTTCTGATATATTGTAGATTCATCTCCTTACACAATTTACCTATACAATCTACCAGCACACTTGGTATTCTTGTGAAGTATGTTATGTTGGTCATATTGTAGAGTGCATGAGTGAGTTAGCTTTCAAAGGGAACTGTTTAAGTTGGGTGCTTGAGTGGCATGTCTCTATGAAACTGACCACCAAGTGGTCCTTCAAGGACAGATGATGGACAGGTATGGTCCCAAGCAGTTGGAGTCTATTAACAAGAACTACATGAAGTTTTGAGATATTTCAGCTCCATGTTTCCAGAATAACATAGCAAAAGCCCTAAAATGAGCCTCAATGATAAACTGAGAAGAAATTTTCTGTGTGGAGAGGAGAAAGTTCAACCGAAGGTTTATATAGGTATGATACATAGATAAACTTGCAGCCAGACTTGAAAATGACACAACCTAAGCTAGACTTCCTAATTGCCAAATAACTTTATCAGAGAACAGAAAAACTTAGTTTGATTCCTTTTTCTCTCTTCCTGCCTTTTCTTCCTCCTTCCCCCCTCCTCCATCCCTGCTGCCCCGCTGGCTCTTGCACAACATTATTTTTTATATTAATGTGGCATTACTAGAATTTTCTTCAGACAATCCTGAAGTAAACTCTGAGAAGTATGTTAACATTGTTGTGAAAAGTTCATATTAAATTGCACAGATTCTCGGCATTCCTGTTCTGATCTGATGCTGTGCGTGTGTGTGTGCGTGTGTGTGTGTGTGTGTGTGTGTGTGTGTGTGTGTGTATGTGTGTGTGTGTTCATGAACAGTAGCTGAAGTCAGGATTCATATGGTTAGTCTTTGGATGTGACATTCTTTTTCAATTGGAACCCTAAACTACATGTTAAATAATGAAAAGACAGCAAAATAAGTAAGTTTCCCTATTTACAAATAGGAGGAAAGGTAATGAGAGTATGTTTGTAAATACATTTTATCTTGTGGGAATTTGTGCAGAGCCAAGAAAATATGGGTCTCTGCAGTATTTTTTGCATATTTTCCTGTGTCTTGTTTGCATATGCACTTTCTTCTTCTCTGGTTATTTATTTGTACATCTAACACCACTATATGAAATTTTATAGAGTATGGAGCTGTCTGACAGCCGAGCTTTTTGTTTTACTGGATGTTTTGTTGGTGCATATGGTCTGACATGGATGAGCAGCCACGGTGAAATTTTGGAGTCTATTAAACTGGCTCATTAAAAAGATCAATCTGTTTCTGTAATAACACTGGGAGCCATCAGTCACTAAAAGAGGGAAAAACTGACACCTGAGGAGAAAACACATTTTGGTAATTTGTTCATGCCATGTCATGAACAAAAGAGCACTTCATATTTTGTTTACAACTTTAGGAATTTAAATTCTGTGACAATTCCTTAGTTAGATCCTCAATAGTCAAGGATGGCTGTTGGCAAGTTCAACTTTCTTCTCACCCTTCGATATGTCACAGACTGTATTGTTTTCTTTTTTAATTACCTCTTATTTGTAGAGAAATCTCTATACTCCAAGGGAGTCCTTGAATTTTTCTCCCTTTACTTTTTCCAATATAAAACAGTGAAATCTTTTCACACGTTCCTTTAAAAAAAAGGGGGGGGGCTCTGGGGAGAGTGCCTGAATACTAATACTGCACTTGGAGATCTAAAGTCAAACACTTTAGAATTAAGGTTAGGAAAGAATAATTTCTATTTAAAAACACTTTTTACCCATTCCACCTTCTCCAAACATTAAAGAAAGAACTTAGATTTGTTGTTTTGTTTAAGTTTGGTGCCAGTGATTCACACTAGTACTGCTAGATTTACAGGAGGCTGAATTCTAGAGTCTCAGAGTGCAGAGGGTGAAAAAGAAAGGTTCTTTATTTACACTAGACCTTCAATCTTGGCATTCTATGAAGGGACTTGTTGAAGATGGGGATGGAAGCCTTTTCTAGAGTCAGTTTAATGATGTGACCATTTAATGGATTAGAAGTTAATGTTTATGTTAAGCCTGCTCTTTGCCATGAATGCTTTCATATGGTGTGGGGAGAGAAAAGAGCATTAGAGAGTATCATAGAGACTGCCAAGGTGATTGCAATTATTGATTTGGAAAATTCCTTATTGTTTTGTATTTATATTGTATGAACCATTTCTCTCTCATTTTTCTATTGATATTTTCTTTTTGTCATTCATGGTACTCAAACTCAGGGTGTGGGCACTGTCCCTGAGCTCTTTGGCTCTCTACCTTGCACTCTTTCCTTTCTCATAGTGTTGACATAGATGCTTTTCTGTAGTACTATATGCCTTTAATATTGTGATCTCGTCAGCTATGCTATCTTTCTGATTCAGGAATTCCTTACTAAGGAAACCACATGAAATCATCTTGGGTTTCTTTATCTATTTGTGTCCCCTTCCCTGAAGTAGCCTTTTCCTTATATTCATGTGACTGTGCTTAGCATTACCCTCCATCCAACCCTTCTAGACTTTATCACTGAGGTCAGATAGCTGGATTAGTATGTACTTCCTCTTACCCCTGTAATTAATTTTTTTCTTAAGTAAGACTTTCTTGAGCCTTAGAAGCTCATTCATAGTCTGTCAACAGGGAGGGATTGTGTGGATACACAAGGTCAACTCCTGTTTATGCTTGAAGAAAACACAGTCCAGAGAGCATGCTCAAACTCATACACCACCCTAGTGGAGACACCAACATATTTACAGAAAATGATCTTTTCACAGACAGAATTTAAGATAAGGTCTACTAATTTTCCATTAGACTCTTCCTCATCTACTTCTTTTTTGTAATTTACTCAAGTGGTAAATGCCACTGTCAGGTACTTTGAGGCTTTCTAAGTCTTCATTGATAGAAAGTACATGGTGAACCTGACTTCCCAGCTTAATGAGTGAATTAGAAAATGCCATAGGCTGGAGCAGCAACAAGTAATCATGTTGGAACTGAGCTGGTTGATTGTATGAGATCTCAATCGCATCACATGCTAGCTGAGCCAAGTAGGCAGTTTCTCTCCTTTTCTGTAAAATGAATGAAATTTCAAGAACTTGGTCTTTCTAATGAGAAAAGGTAGATATACTTCACATGAAATTACATGATTGACTTTGCAAGTAATAATCAATGTTGTCTGGTATATTGCCTTTAGTAGGAAAAAAAAAGTAGGAGTTTTATATGGCATGCTTTCTAGTTGTCCCTTGCATGTTTTATGTATTACTTGGCTTCAAGAAATGCACAGCCACCTTTGTAGTAGTAATATTTTTACTGTAGTCCCTCAACTGTGAGGGACTACTTCAGTTAAACAACATTAAATGACATGAAGCACAGCATGAATATAGAGGACATTTTGGACTCTTTACATCTCCAACCTTAATTTGTATCCCTCCCACCGCTGCCTCCTGGGTACCTGGAATTTCAGGTATGTGCCATTATATCCCCCTGTAGCCTTACTTCTTGTTGTTCTACTAGGTTCTGCCCTGCTTGGAAATGTACATACCAAGCTCTGTAGTCTCTGTGCTTTTTGCTTTTGCTCTCTTTATATTTCTTGTGAATGATGATTGTATTCGTGTCATAGACCAAGCTTCTTAGTCGTAAATACTTGCAATGATGATGAATATCTACTGAGCATGTAAGTTGTGCCAGGCCTCTGAGTTATTTAATTCACGCATTAACATATAGCACTTGTTTGTTTGTTTTTTGGCTAGTCCTGGGCTTGAGCTCAGGGCCTGAGCACTGTCCTTGGACTTTCTCAAGGCTAGAGCTCTACCACTCGAGCCTCAGCACCACTTCTGGCTTTTTTCTATGCATGTGGTACCAAGGAATTGAACCCGGGTCTTCGTGCATGCTAGGCAAGCACTCTACCACTAGGCCAAACTCCCAGCTCCATTGCACTTGTTTTTAAACTATGTTATTGTACAGCATCAGGATGCTGTCTGAAGTCACATGGCTTATAAGAGGAACTGAGGAGATTCTAACCCTAGATTCTCAGACACTTATATTCTTAAAAGCAGAGCACAGTTCACTCTTCCAATCTGGCTTCCGGACTTGGGAATACAATGTTTTTATGAGCTGGCTCTATTAGGTCCTATGGATGCATTCATTCCTAGTGCCCTTTCAGCATCTCTGAGACAGACAAACCCCCCAGTTGGCAGATGAGAACACTGAGGCTCAACAAAGTTAACCCCACTGAATCATATTGCTAGCAAACAGCAGAACCACAACTCAAAACTAACTCCATGTCATGCCAAACTTTCTGCTCTTTTGAGAGAACATACTGGAATAATCTTCTTTTTCTTTGATCTCCCATGGCACATTTATACTAACTACTGTGTAGCTTTTGTGTGCAGATCCTGTAGGAAAATCTATACCTCTCATAGCTCCAATTCAAGTCATCTTTTGTTGTAAAGAGGGTAAGTCTGTAATCTCAGCACTCGGAAGTAGAGTGTAGGAGGATTCTGAGTTCCAGGCCAATTTGGTTAAATGGAGGTCCCGTCTTTAAAAAGTGAGGCATGGAAATTCTGTAGTAGTATGCTTGTATCAAATGCACAACACCCTGGATTTGATCCTAGCACTAAATCATAATTTTATGGAGGGTTATGTCTTCCTTGTCTTTGTATTCCCCAAAGCTCAGAAGAGTACCTTATACATAACTGATTATATGAAACCAAAACAAAGCAAAACACTGTAAGGAAAACAAAAGTCTGCTCCACAATTCAAATTGAATTCAAACTGAATTTAGTGCAGTTTTTTTTAAAGATGTACAAGACTAATTAAGTTTCTTAACAATAAATAACAAATTAAAATAATAGAATGTTTCTCAAAATTGCAAGTTATAAGAATGATTCGGACTGTTCCAGTCGAGTTAAAGATGAGACTAAATAATTCCAAAATGATGGGCCGTGAAATAAACACAGAAAATATATTAAATCTAGGCTTTTCTTATGTTATGCCTTTCTTCTAATTATAACAATAACTACGTGATTCCTTCTATAATTATAAAAAGGAACAAGTCACTTGGTTATTTTCTCACTGTTTTTTAAAATTAGCTTATAAAGATTTCTCCTAAATTCTTTTTTTTGTGTGTGGGTCATGGGGCTTGAACTCGGCCTAAGTGCTGTCCCTGAGCTCTTCATCTCAAGGCTACCGCCCTACCCTTGAGCCAAGCCCCACTTTTGGTTTTCTAGAGGTTAATTGGTGATAAGAGTCTCAGGTCCTTAATGCAGTTGTTTTCAATGATGTATCAAATGACCCCCCATATAACCCCTCCCCCACCACACCAAGAATTTTTATCCATTTATCTATCTATCTATCTATCTATCTATTGATTGATTTGGATTTGATTTTAAAAGATGCAGCTTCAAAATATAACAATTAGTCATGAGCAGCCCAGAGACCAAGTATAGAGACTGGCTCATTGACTAGAAAAAAATGAAGGGGTGGTGCTCCAATGGGGAATGTAGTGATGACAAATGAGAAATACAAAAGGGTAGCTGTAAGCAGCAGGAAGGGAAATAGAATACTTCAGCAGTGGCAGAGATGAGGACACACAGGGGGAATCCAGTAACAGGCAGTGTAACTGTTAAGCAGATGGCCAGCTTCAGAGACATGTGACAGAACCCCACCTTCCGTGGGGAGAGGAGGGCTCAGGTGGCTCCGTGAACCTGCATGTCACAATTTATGAAGGTCCAGGCATCATGTTTATGTGTCTGGAGAGGCAAACATTGCCTGTCATTATTTACTTTTGAGGACATTAGCATGCAGCTCAGGAGAGATAACCCTTTCCTAGGTGTTTCTTTTTTGTCTTTTGTTTTGTTTTTGCTATGGTGAAATTAAAGGTGCTGCTCTTCCTGTGGCCCAGAAGTGCTGGATCTGTGGCACTTAACCTCACTTTCTCTGCTCTCCATCATCTAAACATCGTACTTGCTTCAGAGTGCTAGCTAAACACAAAACCCGCCACAGACTGTCATGAAGAATTAGATTTGATTTTTCTTTTCAAGGAGGCAGGGGAATTTGTAATCTATTTTGTTTCAGATACATTATTCAACATGAAGAAATGTATATAATGTGAAATTCTTATTTAAGCTCACCTGTTTGTTTACAATTTCTGGAGAGACTTCTTACTGAATTAAGTCCAGGAGCAGGGAGGATTTTCTCCCTTCCATTCCATCCAATCCCATGGAAAACCTTCACAAAACTGCATGTGTGTATAATGTGAAGGAAGGCCTGTTTGCTAGTCCACCGTCTTACTCCTTCCTGCTCAAGACCTAGAGTCAATAGGGAAGAGTGGGTAGGTGATAGCCATGGTGGCAAAGAGCAAGTGAGAAGTGATGTAACCCATGGTGTTCTGAGGCAGGCAGGAAGGTCCTGGGCCATGGGAGTTGTTGAGATGGACAATGGGGCTCATTTGTGTAGCGATCTTCCAATCTCTCATAACGTGATGAGGTAGAAGGTATAAAATGGGATACATAAGAAAGACAAAACCAGATTAACACATGCACCGTTTACAAAAGTAACACATAGTAACTGTAAAATGACGGGTTTCATTGTGACATTTTCACACATATGGAAATGGACATGCATCTATCATTTTCATCCCGTTACTATCTCTTGTTTCTCTCCTCTACCCTCCTGCAAATCTTTGAAATGTTTGAGGAACATGACTTTCAAACTTCTGAGGAACCTCCTTATTGATTTCCATGATGGTGGCACCCATTTGCATTCCCAGCAGCGGAGTAGGAGGGTTCACTTTCCTCGAGAACCATCCCCGTCAGCATTTGCTGTTGTTTCCTAGATCATAGCCATTCTGATTGGGGTGAGATGGAATCCCAATCTAGTTTTGGTTTTTGTTCTATTGAGACAGAGTTTTTTTTTTTTTCATGTAACTTAGACTAATGCACAGCTCTTGATCAGTGGGCCTCAGCCTCTCTCAAATACTGAAATTACAGACATCTGCCAACATGCTCGGCTCTTCAATGTAGGCTTCAAAATTTGATCCTTCATTCATTTTGCAGTAGTAGGAGTTGAACTTAGAGCCTTGTGATTACTAGATAGGCACAATACCACATGAGCCACATCTCTAAGTCCCTTGGCATTGTTTTGACTTACATTTCCTTAATGGCTAAGGATGTTGAACATTTTTTTTATGTACTCATTGATCATTTGTCAAAACTTTCTGTTCAGGTAATTCCCTCAGTTATTGATTGAATTGTTTGTTCTTTTTGTTCTTTATATATTCTGGATATTAAGCCCTCGTCTAATAAATAGCTTGCAAGGTTTTTTCTTCCCAATTCTGTATGTTATCTCTTGACTCTGGTAATTGTTTCTTTTACTCTATGGAATGTTTTCAATTGATGCAATCCCATTTTTTAATTCATGCTATTATTTCCCAAGCTATTTCCTCTTCAGAAAATCATGACCTGTGCTTATATCTTCAAATGTTTCCCATACGTTTCCTTGCAGTACTTTTGAAGTTTCAGGATTCATATTATAGTCATAATCAATTATGCTTATTTTTTATATTAGGTAAGGGTTAGGGATCTAGTTTCTTGCATATGTGCATATCGAATCTTTTTAGCACTATTGATTAGGCTGTGTTTTCTCCAATATATTTTCTTAATATCTTTGTCAGGAATCAGATGTACAGACTTCTGGATCCTTTATTCTGCTCAGTTAGTCTACATGTCTGTCTCTGTGCCAGTCCCATGTCTGGTTACTTTAATAATATATGGTACAACTGGAAGTCAAGAATTATGACACCCTCAGTATTTGCCTTTGTGATTGCTTTGAGTATTGACGGTCTCTTTTTGCTTCTAAATGAATTGTAAGATGTTTTGATTCTATTTCAATGAAGGAAGTCACTATGATTTTAATGTAGTTGCATCAAACCTGTAGATTAGGAATACGTCTACTTTTAAATGCTTTATGTAATTTAAATAAGTCAATAGCTGAGATACTTCCTGTGTTTATTTAAAACAAGACTAAGATTAAAATTTGAACTACTTCTTTAAAATTGCCAGGCTCAAATTATTCTAGGCCCACTTTATTCCTCACAAAGTCTTTTTTGTTGTTCTGTGTTTTTGAGGGAGGATCTTAATATGTAGCTAATATTGTCTTCCCCACTTGATAAGTAAACCATGTTGAACTTGAACTCTAGATCTTCCTCAGCTTCTCAACTGCTAGGAATCCAAGCATACATCAATATAGTCTGCTTAGATATCTCTTCATTAATATTTTTTCCATGTAATAACATCTTCATCAAGGGGGAAGAAAGCCTCTGTGTAGTTTGTTTTACTTGGGAGATCTGTTCTTTTATTCCACCTGTCATCTAAACGTTAAAGCAGATTTTTTCACACTTTCTTCTTTTTGAATTATGTTATGATATTTAATACACTGTTTCTAAGAATTATCAGTGCAGTCAGGCCAATCATAACTTGTTAGATATTTCATACAGATTTTTCAGAAATGTTTGCTTTCTTTTTCAAATAGTTTGCAGTTTCTATAATTGAACTGAAAAGCTGTGGCCTCCGGTGGGATAAGATACAGATGAAGTTGCTGTTTCAAATTGAGGCTGCCATTATCCTTTTCTTTCTTTTTTCACTTTCTTTTTCTTTCTTTTTATTTTTGCCAGTCCTGGCGCTTGACTCAGGCCCTGGGCACTGTCCTTGGACACTTTTTGCTCAAGGCTAGTGCTCTGCCACTTGAACCACAGCCGCCACTTCCAGCCTTTTCTATATATGTGGTACCAAGGAATCGAACCTGGGTCTTCGTGCGTGATTGGTGAGCACTCTTCCACTAGGCTACGCTCCCAGTCCCCATTATCATTTTCTATGCCTGATTTTATTGAGCAGTAAGCTCTGGCCAGAAAGCTAAGTAATGACAAGTTTATGTAACTACAACCTTTGTGTTCTAAGCTTAGGATGTCTGACCTTAATAAATACAACATTGGGCTAAATGTTGAAGTGCTGACATTATGTTCAGAGTATTGCCTTCTTGTAGGGAAATAGAATATCCATAGTTAAATTTTATAAACCAAAGGTGGGTGGGATATCACACACCAGCAATCCCAGCATTGAGGGGGGATGAGGCAGGTGGTCATGAGTTGTAAACCAACATGAGCTACTGGTGGAGACCCTGTCTCAAAAATAAACATATAGACAGACAGACAGACAGGATAGATAGATAGATAGATAGACAGACAGACAGACAGACAGACAGACAGGCAGGCAGGCAGGCAGGCAGGCAGACAGACAAATAGAATGTTCCCACATTTCTGTTAGAAATGCCATATGTCCAGAGTTTTCAAAGGCATGTCAAGTAATAAAGAGGACCTTAAGCACAAGAACTCAGGGAAAGGACTCAGGCCCTCAGTTCAAGCCTCAGGACTGGCACAATTTAAAAAAAAAAAGAAAAAAGGAAAGAGATAAACACCAACCCACTTGTTTTAATTATGCTCTAGACAAACAACCATTGACTTGCATTAGCTTTATATTTTGACTCCAACAACAGGAGCAACAGCTAGGAAGACCTTTTACAGCCTTGTTTTTGAGAGTCATAGAAGTTTCAATGCTTTGCTGTGAAATATAACTGTCCATGAAATGATGAGCTTTGTATTTTACTAGCTCTCAGAGTATGGGAATACAAGGAATAGAAACCTGCCAAAGGGGAGAAGGCAAATTTAAGATTTAACCCCTGTTTCTTAGGATATCACTGCCTCTGCTTTTGTTGCTGTTCTTGGAGTTACAAAATGCTCTTTTCTCTTCGAATACAATTGGGTCTGGAAAGTAATAATACTGACGACCACTCACTTGAAGAAGAGACATTGCAAATTAGAACACTGTAATGATTTTTTTAGGGTTGAATGTTGTTATTGATACCATTAAAATGAACAGGAAAAGTTGTCAGTTGGGCTGGTTGCATACAAATGGATGTTTTTATATAGAAATGTTTCAAGAGCTGCGCAGAGACATTTGGAAGATACTTTAAAATTTCATTCCAAAAAATATACTCAAAAAAAAGAAATAAATTGGTCGACTTGCATATGTATGGTGTGGTGAGAAATCTATTGACTGTGTGCTTTGATCTATAGAACTACGTGATTTAGCTGTCCAGAATAATTAGAATATTATAAGAGGAAATAATTGTCAAGTTTACAAACCAGAAAAGGCCTCAAAAAACCATCTAGTCCCAGTGGTTTTCAAACTTGATTTTAGAAACAGACATTTTCCTTTAAACATGAAATCTTAGGCACAACTCCAATTTTGGAAACAGATAAGCATAAGTGGGTTTCTTTGGCCCTTTGAATCTTGATTGGTTGGGGAAAATGTTTTTTTTGTTGTTGTTGTTGCCTATAGAATTCTGTAAGCCCCTCAGGAGGCTGAGTTTGAAAACCACTGATCTAGTCCAACCCTTTCATTTTACAGATGAGCAAACTGAGGTCCCAAGAGATTAAGTCCAAGGTCATACAGCTAGTCGTGGAAGAGCCAGGACTAGGTCTCAGTTTTCTTGATTTCCAGTCCAGTGCTCTTTCCCTTACACCTCACTGCCAGTAAGGTAGGTGCTGTGTTAGCATTGTGTTCATAGTTACTAATATAGTCTCCAATATTTTCCAATTGATTTACGCTGGTAATATGCATTGAATGTCAGAATGTATTATTCAGAAATGTATAGGATGTGAAAAATCCAGATTAGAATCACATAGGCATAGGCAAAAGATAAATCAATAGCTATTATGCTTCCTTTTACTTTTAAAAATTATTTTAAAGCAATGCATTTAGGTAATGTCTGAGCTATACTGGGTATTTTTGTCTGATACCAATGATCAATATGTATGGAGTCAGTATGTTTCAGAGACATACTTAATGGGAACAGCATTGAAATTTCTGGACACCACTTTTGTGGGGACCGTGCAGTGCTGTCATTTCTAGTATTGACCAGTCTTCTGTTTCTGGAATGGTGCATTCTTCTCTAGCTCAGGGTAGCTATATGCCTCTTGCATACTAAACAGTACAGATATCCCTCCATTCCCTAGGTGATTATGTCTTCTATCTCTAACATGATTAACCTCAGTCTGGTGTGAGTAAATTGTCCCTGGGATTCTACCCTGTAGGAATGCAAAGGACGGTCATGGCAAAATCCTGGTAATCCCTGGTTAGCTCCATTCAAATGTTCTTCTATAGTATTGTCAGAGGAAAACTGCCACCAGTGCCAGGAAAGCACACATGTCTTAACACCTCTATAACTATCATCTTGACAACTTAAACAAAGAAGACTCTTGGGAATCTGGATCCATTTCCCTGAGAAAATGCTCCCATAGATCTAAGGATAAAGTGCTAGTTTGATGAGGAGAGCTAGCTGCTGAGTGAAAACTTAGTTTGAGAACTGAACTTCAGTTAAATTTGGAGATGATCTGTTTCTATTCTATATTGAAGACTCTCTCTAAGCAATAAGATACATATAAATATATGTAGTATATATATATATATACACACACACACATGTAGATAGATAGATAGATAGCCAGGAGGTATTTTTCAGCCCTAATTTTGTTTCATAACCCAAGAGTTACCAAGTCTCATGGATTGAATGCATGCATCCGAAAGCCAAATTCAGAGCAACATGGATCCTATGTTGAGAGGCAGTCAGGGTGTACCTGTTCTGTCAACCCCACAAAGGATATGCAAACTCTCTGGGCATGCGTTTTCTCAACATTAGAGGAAAAGCATTGACCTAGGTTTTCCTCCTTGTCCCAGCAATTCTTAGGACTGGTGATTGGAAATGTTGGTGAATCCAGATATCACTGGAGATATTTCAGTGCTTGGACTACTGGCTCAGTCGGGTTATGGCGTTCCAATGGAACTTTGGACAAAGATGGAAATTCAATTCTGTAGCCTCTAAAAACCAAGAGTGGCTCTTGAGTACCTGCTACTGGATAATTGGATCTAAGCTCTATTTAATTTTAATTAGGTTGCATTTTTAAATTGGTACATATGGTTGTGGTAGTGAACAACATATCTCTGAGGTGTTCTCTGACATGAACATCAGATGCCAGGTGGAATATGTTTTATGCTGATTAATCTTCATTCATTCAATACAGTTGTTCTTAGGACAACTTATAGAAATCAGGTATGCTTCTTTGCATGAACAGACCTCCAGAAAGAGATTGGGTAGCCTTATATTTGTAATTTATCCACATGAGCTGCAACTTCAGTGTGTTCGCTAATTTGATGACAAGTGAAATGTTTTCTCCATTGTCAGTCACGTGATCATTTTTGGCTTCAGTCTGGATTGCAGGGAATTCCCCCAGGTCTTTTGGGAAGCTGAGTTCTGAAAGTTCCTCGCCAAGAAAGGAATGTTCATTTAATATTACTAGCTCTGACATGAAAATCTGAGTCCTTTGTGAAGCAAATTTTCTTTCTTTTTTTCCTTCTCCCCTCAGAACCAAAGAAAATGGCTTTGACAGAGAGCCTTTGCACTCAGAACATCCAAGCAAGCGGCCATGCACTATTAGCCCAGGCCAACGGTATAGTCCAAATAATGGCTTATCCTACCAGCCAAATGGCCTGCCTCACCCCACCCCACCTCCACCTCAGCATTACCGTTTGGACGATATGGCCATTGCCCACCACTACAGGGACTCCTATCGACACCCCAGCCACAGGGACCTCAGGGACAGAAACAGACCTATGGGTAAGATGAAGTATGTGTTCATTTTATTAAAGCTCGGATGTTTAAAGACTTGGGTGATTTTTCTCAGCTATATTTGAGACATGACATCTACTAGGGGTGAAAAACTCTTCTTTCTTTATATGGTCTCCTTTATGAGAAAACTGATATGCTGTCTCTTGCACATAATCGTATGTGTGCGTGTCTGTGTGCGCGCGTGCACGCACGTGTGTGTGCTTGCTTGCACTGAACTCAGAGACTTGTGTTGTTGCTTGATGTTTTTGTTAAGGCTAGTGTTCTACCATTTGAGCTACAGCTTCACTTCTAGTTTTGTTTTGTTTTGTTTTGGTTTTGCTGGTTAACTGGAGAAAAACATTTCTCTGATTTGTGTGCTCAGGCTGGCTTTGAACCTCAGTCCTCAAATCTCAACCTCTTAAGAAACTAGGATTATAGGATCATCCAGCAATCATTTATATTCTTGAAGGTGTAAGTTAACATTTCATGTATGTGGAGGAGGGTATCAAGACATAATATAAAATTTCTAGTTATAGAAATAAAAGCAAGTTGAATTTTAGCTTGAATTCTTTTTTCACAGGAAAAATTTCATATGTACTTTGTCTACCATAGATATATTTTTAAACTCTTTTTTCATCAGATTTTCTACTTCAAAGTTAATTTTTGTGTTTCTAGTGTCCATGATATTCCACATTACAGGATTTGATATGAAAGGCTATCTGTGGCTTATTTTGACATGTGGTATTTCAGGAATGTTCACTTCTTTTCTTTATAATACCAGTGATTAAAGTTAGTGTTGTCAAACAGTAGAATATAGAAGGAGTGAGTTTGGGCAAATATGTTTTATTTACTTGTGTCCATTACTTCATTGCATAAAACTGATGAGGTAAGTTTGATATGTGATCATGGCAGGAAGTGTTAGTATCAGTTGGTTAGTGAGTGTACAATTCTTGGAACACCTTTAAATTCTTCATGCTGAGTCTAACAGAGCAGTAGCTAGCCCATTTTTCTTTTCCCATCTCCTGTGTCTCTTTCGTCCACCAGCATGCCTTCCTTTATTGAATAACTAGTTGTTGGCAAACTTTGACAACATGGGCGATTTGGTGGGTGGGATACTAGAACAAACAAAGGATGAAGTCCAAATAGAAAGCCAGAAAATCGAGCAAAGAATGCAAACCTTTGGGGAATGTAACCAACCAGCCATGCACTGCTTAAATAATAGTTACAGATTTTTTTTTTCATTCTAGGCAGGTAGAAGGATATGCAGAGATTTTTAAGTAGGTTACTAGCAAACAGGGACTGCCATCTATAAGGTCTTTTTTGCCATTCTATACAAAGCCCTCAACCAAATGTTAAGAAAAATAAATGAGTGAGGATTGGGGTGGGGGGAGATGATTTGAGGCTTTAATTGTGAGATAGTAAATCGTTACTTCTGGTTCTCCACAACAGTAATTTCCACATTTATATGGTGTGTCAAACAAATGGCTAAGCATATAATTTGTGCTTTCTTAATAGCCAATCTGTCTAATGCTTTCCCAGGTACCATTTCTGAGGAGCTTTCAAAAGTGGTTGTGCTATTTCTCAATCCAGACTGATATTTTGACCTCAGAAATCAAATGTGATAACAATCTCCTTCTATGCACATCACTTACCATTGATTTGTGACTTAAAGTTAGAAAACTACGACTGCCCACTTCTAAATAGCAGTGGAGCCACCAGTCCCTGTGAGATCAGTTCAAGGGATCCTGGTTGTAGCTGTGAGAAAATAGGCTGTCCCTCAGGCAGCAAATGCTGTTTCATGAAATATTAGGTACTATGCACTCTAAAGTTATCAGCAAGAAAGTAATTACGCTTAGACACAATGATTATGTTTTTATCCAATAATGAAAAATGTGCTTTTATATGTTATATTTGTATCCATGGGTTTTATGTGATTTTTCTTCAAGCCATGTTCCTTACCTTTTAATTATATTAGCTTGTAAAACTAATAGTGCTAATCTCTATAAATATGTGTAGCTATTTAGCCATCACTAAAGTCTGGCAAGAGTTTAGAGGGTGCTAATGTAAAATAAAATTTTGATGTATACATAACAAATTATAATAGTATATCAGGCTGCCATTTTTGAAATGTAAAAAGTGTCATAAAGGTATTCTTTGCCAGGTATGATTTATAAGTGTCTATCTATGTAGGGACATATGCTCACTAGATTCCTTTCATAGAACAACTTTGTGAATAGTGTTGGCTTAGAAGTAAGCTTAGAATTTTGCCCCAAATCTCCTAAAACCTAACCACACTTGAAATTTAACATTAGGGCCAAGTTTCTCATAAATTGAAAATGTGCTCTTTAATGATTTTGAGCTGTTTTCCCCACTATATCCCTCTGGTGATATAATATAAATAAAAGTTGTGTGGTGCTGAATATTTAAATATCTGAAACAGACAAAATAATGCATGTAAACTTTTTATTCATTTTATTATTTCCTTTCATAGGTTTCATCCCACCTAACCTTATCTTTGAGAGTTCACAAGCTATAAATGAATCCTATAATTCATCACCAAATACTTGGGATCTAACACATTTTTTTGCCAGTCTTGGGCTTGAACTCAGGACCTGAGCACTGTCCTTGGACTTTCTCAAGGTTAGAGCTTTACCTCTTGAGCCTCAGCACCACTTCTGGCTTTTTTCTATGTATGTGGTACCAAGGAATCAAACCCAGGTCTTCGTGCATGCTAGGCAAGCATTCTACCCTTAGGCCAAACTCCCAGCCCCTAATACATTTTTAATGCTATCATTTAAAGAGGTGAAGCTCAACATTGTTGCATATTATAGACCATCATTAACTACAGACATACTGTTGCTCATTAGTTATTCTAGATGTTATATAAAGCAGGTATTACTATTGAACCAGTCTGATTAATTTTGGTGAGATTTGAACTCAGGGCCTCTTGCTTACTCCCCTTGCCTTGCTCATGGCTGGTGCTTTACCACTTGAGCAACATCTGCAACACAGCTTTCTGCTGTTATTTCATGAACTTTTCTTCCCTACCTTCCTTAAAACTATGATCCTCTGGATCCCAGCCTCCCGAGTAGGCAAGGATTACAGATGTGAGCCACAAGTATCTGGCAGACTTTTTGAAGCCTTTGATATGGCTATCGCTCTTGGTCTCTAAAGAGATATAAATAGTTAGATGCCACTATCTTGGAATTCCCTGTCATATTTTTATTCTTATCACTTCCTGGTTGTTTTCTGTGATGACTAATTTAACTACTGTTTTCCTTCCTAAAACACAGGCAAGAAGTAAGTCAACAAAAATTACATATTTGCAAACATTTCAACATGAAATAGTCACAACAAACAGAACAGAAACAAATATTACTTTCCCAATGTCTTTTCTATTATGCAAATTATAATACATATTTGCAGTTTTACTTTTTTGCCAATAGGTGGCATTGGCAATGTTAAATTATAAAATTCATCTTGAAGTATGATTTAATGGGACAGGAATGGTTCAAAGTGCTTTGTGTTTATCAGATTTTTATTTTTTTTCAGCCTGAGAAAGCTTTCATAAATTTGTTCACTTCCATTAGTTATAATTAAACTTCTTTTTGTGGTTAGCAGGATGTAGTCATGTGATTCATCTTTAGTTAACCCTCTAAATCTGCTAAAAGAAAGGATAATAACCATTAAGATTTCAAAAAGTGGATATGCTGTCTTATAACTTATTGGCATGTAAATCACACATAATGCTTTCAGAGATTCTCTGTTTAGAATCCCATACTAAGGCCGATTAAATTTGCTACTGGAGGTAGTAATGGGAAGAATAGCCACCAAAAGAAAAGCTGCAGTCAAAAGGGCAAGTAAAGGTATGAAAAACCTTGGAAAGGACTTGGGAAATTAGAGCTTCATTCACTTAACCCTTGGAGCCTAGTATAAGCCAGTGCTGGGATCTCGAGTTAGACTGTATGAGTTTAGCCTGTGAAGTTTTGGCTACTTGTGTAACTTCTTTGAGACTGAATTTCTAAGAAATGAACATAATGCTCTTTTACCTAAGGGAAATAGCTACTGTGAAAGTAAATATTAAAGAACTGCAAAGGACCAAGCAAAAAAAAAAAAAAAAAAAAAAGCAAAGCAAAGCAAAGCAAAGCTGCAGTCATTTAGAATGGGAAATAATACCAGTAACCAGGGTTTTCTCTTCATGGTAGAATGTGAAAAGATTTGCCCACAAGTTTGAGAGAGACATCTTCTGACATCTCTGGCCATAGCCTTCTAGCTCATCATGGTAGTGAGACAGAGAGAATGGGTATTCTAGTGAACATTTAATGAGACTTCTTACATCCTTTCATACTGTAACTTACAAGTTACTTTTCCACAGTACTATTACTTTAATTCTGAGGAACATTAATGCAGTGGTCTTTACATGAGGGATTTTAGTTTCTTGGCTTGACTCTATGATATGTCAAATTGTAACTGGTATGTAGATTTTCTTCATAAAGATTATCTCCCTCATCTTTAATTTTTATATTTTCACAAATTGAAAGCATGTAGGGAACTTTTATATTATCCATGCTATTTTCTCATGGTCTATTTTTAATCTGTGTATCATTGAAATTTCTGCTAAAGTTTAAAATTTTTTAATCATACTTGTTTTGGAAAAGCATATCCCTGCTCATGTAAAACTACTTATTCAGCCGGGCGCGGTGGCTCATGCCTGTAATCCTAGCTACTCAGGAGGCTGAGATCTGAGGATCAAGGTTCAAAGCCAGCCCGGGCACAAAAGGACCTCTTACCTCCAATTAACCTCTAGAAAACGGGAAGTGGGGCTTGGCTCGAGGGTAGGGTGGTAGCCTTGAGCTGAAGAGCCCAGGGACAATGCCAGAGGTAGGACAGTTGCCCTGACCTGAAGAGATCAGGGACAGTGCCCAGACCTAGTTCAAGCCCCATGACCCACAAAAACAAACAAACAAACACAGAAAACTACTTATTCTGCCCTGCCTTATATTTTTAATTCAGAGTAGTCATATTTGAGACCATATACTTACTGCCTGCCTGTGGCTTCTGTCATGAGGACTATTTATTTCCTGCTAGGGATTTAACCCTTGCATTTGCACATTTTAAACTTGCCATCTACTACTGGGGTATGTTATTACTCTAAATACAAGAAACCCCAGTTTTGGTTTCTCATGTTTACTGAGGATTTATTTCAATCTTTGTTTCATTTTTTGAACACAGTGTCACTGTGTGTTGAAGGCTAACCTTGAGTTCAAGGTCCTTCCTGCCTTGAGCCACAGCAACACTCTGGCTTTTGATGATTAGTTGGAGATCAGAGTCATACAGATTTTCCTTCTTGGGTTAGTTTTGAACTTCAGTCCTCAGATCTCAGTTTCTTCAGTAGCTAAGATTAAAGATGTGAGCCCCACTGTTGCCTGGCATAATATATTTTAATTATTAATTGGGGATTGTTATATGGGTAACTATCTCTAAACTTATTATCACTTCACTCTGCTCTCTATTTGTAAAATGAAGGCTTCTAGCCAAATGATCTCTAAATTTCCTTCTAGAAGATTCTATCATTTAAGACATTCTAAATCTTAAGTATGACTCATGTCTCCTCACCAAAAAAAAAAACAAAAAAAAAAAAAACAAGTACATGTTCTCCGCTTTGAATGTGCTCCTGTGGTTATGGCTGTGAAACCTGTCACCATGTGGATGGAACACTAAGTGCTTTCAGGCGATAAAGCCTTCTTCTCTATCTACATTTGTAGGGTTGCATGGCTCGCGTCAAGAAGAAATGATCGATCACAGACTAACAGACAGAGAATGGGCAGAAGAGTGGAAACATCTTGATCATGTAAGACATCAATAGTCATTTGGGTTAAAAGTTTTTTGACAGCAGCTGAAATGAGGTCATCTGACAAAAGAAAAGCTTGGAGAAGCTTTGATTTTGTTTTTAATGTCCTGCTCTCATTTTTTTTTAAGTAGCAATTGTGACCTCGTTGAAGTAGAGTACGGAATTTGATTTCCAAATTGGTATGAAAGCCACTTAAGTGAATAGCTAGATCTTGGAGAAAGACGGGGTAGCATGCTACTACTGATGTGCAGTATAGGGTCATTAGTTTATGGACTAATAGACTTAGTATTTGGTAAGGTAGACATAGTGAGTGTAATACTTTTAACACAAAATGCCTGTCTGTCATTTCACAACAATACCTCTTACTGAATCTTCGCAGCCTGCTGAAATGGCGCACCTGTTCAGTCTAATTTAAAATCTAATAGTGTGAACCGTTAGACTGAAAGCTTCAGGAAGAAAGTTGAATTTTCATTCACTGTCCCAAAGTAGTTTCATTTGACCTGAACTTCTTTAACTCATGGCAATGGTATGTTCTTTCCTACCCGGGTCTCCCACATAGCTGTTAAACTGCATCATGGACATGGTAGAAAAAACACGGCGATCTCTCACCGTCCTGAGGCGATGTCAGGAAGCCGACCGGGAGGAACTGAATTACTGGATCCGTCGCTACAGTGATGCCGAGGACTTGAAAAAAGGCGGCAGCAGTACCAGTAGCCATTCCAGACAGCAGAGTCCTGTCAACCCAGATCCAGTTGCATTAGGTACCTTCTCTCTAGACGAGCATCTCCAATAGATACTTCTCTTTGGACTTTTCCTTCCTTTCTTTTCTTTCTTTTTCTCTCTCTTTCCCTCCCTCCCTCCCTCCTTCCTTCCTTCCTTTCTTCCTTGGGATATTTGGAGCCAGTGGCTCCTGCATGTAATCCTAGCTACTCAGGAGGCTGAGATCTGAGAATTCTACAATCTGGGAAGGAAAGTCCCTGCGTTTCTTATCTTTAAAACCACCAAAAAACATGAGGTGGAGCTGTGGCTCAGGTTGCAGAGTGCTAGCCTTGAGTGAAAAAAACCAGAAACAGTACCAGTTCAAGCCCTAAGACCGGCACACATGCATGCGCATACACGTACATACTTGCATGCACACTCACACATGCACACAGTACACAAGGAATTTAAGGACGATGAATGCTCTATATGACTATCTTCCTATACAATTTCTCTCAGGAAGACAGGCAGATTGGCAGAGAAAGAAATGGTCACTGAGCTCGAACTCATTCTGCAGATGAATGGAAAGGCAGAATAGTCAAGGTTGAGTCAGAGTTGAAATATGGAAATGTGTGCTTCTTCATAGTAGACCTGTTTGACCCTGCCTGAAACCTGCAAACACCCCAGGTCACAGAAGGTGCTGAAGGCTTCTCTACTTTTTGTTTTCTTATTTTTTTTATTTGTACATTTTTTTCTTTTTTCTTTTGGCAGTCCTGGAGTTTGAAGTCAGGATATCTTTCAAGCATTCTATCACTTGAGGTACATGTGAAGCCTTTGTTGCTTTACTACTTTTCAGACAGATCTTAACACTTTGCCCTAGGCTGGCCCCAGACTACCATTCTTTTACCTCTACTTCCCATGTAGCTGAGGCTATAATCATAAACCATTATATCCAGCAGGCTTCTATACATCTGACAAAGTTTGTAGAGGATTTTTCCATGAGACACTAGTATTGTACAGCCCTCCACATATGTGAGTGTGTTTTTATTTATGTGCTGGTCCTGGGGATGGTGGTTTACCACTTGAGCCACATGTCTAGTCTAGCATTTTGCTGGTTAGTTTGTAAATGTAATCTTTTGGATTTTTTTAACTGGGCCTCAACTGGGTCTCAACCTCCTGAGGAACTAAGACTAAAACAAAAAGTCATGGACTCCTGGCAGTTTTCTAATTTTTGTTTTCAGATACAATTGCAGCTTATATTTAAAAGGAAAAATAAAAACCACCCCAAAATTCAAACCCTCTCTCTACTAATGACCTAAAAGCAGCATAGTTTGCTGGTAATCCTTGAAAATTGATAAGAAAGCTCTTTTCCAATGATTTGATCTAAGATTGCTTATTCATTCTAATTATATAGTTGGATTATTAATATAATGGTGCCATAGAAATTAAGTGTTAGTATTGTAATTCTGTTTACAATTGATCTTTGGGGATTGTGAGGTTGCAAATAGGGTATAATTCCTCAGATACTGAAATATAATTTCAACCTGAAAGACTTTTTCATGACTTGCAAACTTCTAAATAAATGAATAATAAATTCTGTTGTTCATCCTGGTGGTGTTCTCTGGGTATGAGTTGTCTGAGAAAACTTAGTAATGAATTATGTGACTCTGCAAGCATTCATCTTGTCTTGTACCTTTAGCTTGAAACTGTCAGATAAATCATATTAGATCAATCTTTCCTGAAAGAAAAAAAGCTAATGGAGATTAAGCATGTGACTGACAAGTTTTGGCAACATAGAGACAATGGATAAAAATTAAAAACTTGAAATATATGATCTATTATTATTTTATTAATTTTTTATTTTATTGTTATTGTTGTTTTCTTATTTTTATTATTCAAAATATTCCTAGCTAACAGTTTTATTTTCTTTGTGGATTTCTGGATTTCTCCTCATTTCTGAATGTGGAAAGCCCATTATCGCAATAACATGGAATGAAAATTTCCAAGGCAGTTAACTTATTCCACAGGCTCATTGTAAAGATTTTTATGTGAGTATGTGTGTGGTGGTCCAAGAGCATGAACTCAAGGCCTACACACTATCCCTGGGGATTTTTTGGCTCAAGTCTAGTGCTCTACCAAGTAAGCCATAGTTCTACTTCCGGCTTTTCAGAAGTTCATTGGAGATAAGAGTTCTAGCCTCAGCAAATTTCAAACCTCATTCCTCCTGAGTAGCTACATGTGCAACTGGCCACCAAACTAAAGGATGATTTTTTATTTTGTTTCTTTTTTTTTTTTTTTTGACAGTCCTGGGGCTTGAACTCAGGGCCTGAGCACTGTTTTGGGGCATTCTGCAGCTTGGGCCACAAGTACCATTTCTGGCTTTTCTGTGTATGTGGTACCAAAGAATCGAACCCAGGTCTTCAGGCATGTGAGGCAAGTACTCTATCACTAGGCCAAACTCCCAGCCCAAGAAGATTTTTAAAATCCAAGAGTATTTGTTAGATTATGTTAAGGTAAGAAATAAACCAGACTTAAATTTGATTTCAACCAATATTTACTTTAAGAAATCTATTTGAAGCAAAATATCATAAACATCATGATTTATTTTCTTGTCATGGACAAAAATTGATTAATCATGGCAAATGTACCCAGGAAGAAAAAAAAAAATGAAGGGGACATTTGTGACTATCTAATGTAGACAAACAATGAAGAGGCTTAAAGACAAAGGAAACTTTAGAAGTAAAAATGTGTAGCAGGAAGCTGGGTACAGTGGCTCATGCCTATAATCCTAGCTACTCAGGAGGCTGAGATCTGAGGATCAAGGTTCAAAGCCAGCCTGGGCACAAAAGAACCTGAGACTCTTATCTCCAATTAACCTCTAGAATATGGGAAGTGGGGCTTGGCTCAAGGGTAGGGCTGTAGCCTTGAGCTGAAGAACTTAGGGACAGCGCCCAGATCGAGTTCAAGCCCCGTGACGACCCCCCCTCCGCAAAAAAAAAAAAAATGTAGTTTGGCTTCTTCTGTGGTAATGTTGAATAAACTCTTAATTACTGATTGTCAAGTCAGGCTTTATGTTGAGCACTATGAAAGGAAAGGTATTCTGAATTGCTCACTATACTGGAAGGTCTATTGGAAGAGATGGAAAAGGGCATATACAATTGCAAGTTTTTAGTAAAATATTTTGTTTTCTTCTGTGTCCTTGCTCATTGATTTTGAAACGCTTAGTTTTCTGGAGCTAGGGCTATGGCTATCATTAAAAACACAGGTAGTTTATAATCCTGGACAATGATTATTTATATAAAGTACTTTCTAAGTCTTCCTTTCAAGCTTTGGAATTGAATATATCAATTATGCATAATGAAAAGATTAGAGATTACTGACTAATAACTCCAGTTTACTTTGTTTTTTTTTCCTGGTCTTGGATTATACTAGACTTATTTTATGGTTTCACTATGCATTTTCTTTCTGTTATTTTTATAAGTATTTACATACAATTTAATAGGATTAAAATTATTTAATGCTTTTGTTAAGGACATGTAAGATAGAAAGCTCTGAAAGCCACACCTCCATGACTGGAGTCTATTCATAGTTTTCTTTCTTTTATTTAAAATAGTATTTATTATAGATTTATGCATATATTTTATCTTTAAACTATCCACCCACTATGTGTGAAATGAGCATATTTTCCTTTATCATGTTGTATATGTCTATTATTCCTATTTTTTAATTTAAATATTTGATGTGAACTCAGAGGACATCAGTAAAAAGAGTAAAAATGAGTAAGCTTGTTTGCCAACCATTTTTCCATTACCTGAATCTTGTGAAACTGTTCTTAGGACTGGATATCCTATAGGTTTGACCATCTATCCTGCCCATTGATTCTAGTAGAGAAACTGAATCATTTACATGTGAAGGCTTCAGTCTATGTCAGTGACAGAATAAGTAGAGTTGGTGGCATTTCCTGTATGTGTCCTTTAAAAAAAATAGTCATATAATAGAGTTTTGATGAATAAGACTATTTTTAATTAACTTGCAAAGCAGTAGTCAAATGTTAACAAAAGTAGAGGCCTTTATTGTCAGTAGATGCATTCTGTGTTCTCACTCATATTGTTGGTTATTTTCAAGATACAGTCTTTCACACACTTTTTTTCCTAGGTTGGCCTCATGTCTTGACCTTTCTACTCTCAGTCTATCAGCTGTGAATATAGGCAAGAGCTACCAATACCTAGCTCCCTGAACTTGAAAAAAATATGAATACTGTGATGTTTAGAGTAAGAATTGGTGAATTTTACTTGTTATGTGTTTTTTTTTTCTTTAAAACTTTTTTCATCAATATCTATCACCATGGGGTGCTGTTTTATGTACACAATGTCCATTTATGAATACATTGCATCTTGATCAGAATCATCCCCTGCATCATCCACCCAGCTCCTGCCTCCCCCTTCACACAGCAGTCTCAGCAAGTTCTCTTATTCCATGTTCACACCCCTACATAAAGTTCTTTGACTATATTCACCATCTTTACCCATCTCTGTACATCTACCTGCTCCTACTAGTACCTACACGAAGAACGAAAACTTTTCAGATTCCCAGTACTTATTTTTGTATTAGTGTATGTCAATTTTAAAGGAGTTCACCATGGCAGCTCACACATGTATATATCATAGTTAAGTCATATGTATATATACATACATGCATATGCACATTCCTGTGTTTATTTGAATGTTTATATTTTAAGTCTAGAGAGAAAACATGTGGCTTTTATTCTTTTGAACCTGGCTTGCTAAATTTAAAGAGATAATTTCCAAATCTATTCTTGTATCCATTTCCTTGTCAGTGGTATAATTTCATTCATCTTTATGAAACATGTCTGCACACATATATATGTATGAATGGTGTTTTCTTGACTATTTATCAGTCGTAGACCATAGTTTTCTGAACTATTTCCATACGTTGGCTTTATGTATAGTGCTACATAATGAACATTGGTATTATGTACATCTACTATATCTTTTTGTTTCCTTTTGGAAAATGTTTAAGAGTCATATTGCTGAATTGTAGTATACTTTTAATTTTTTTCTGGTGAATCTTCCTACTGATTTCCATAGTGGTTGCCCTGGTTTATAATCCCACCAACAGTATTTAGGATTCCCTTTCCCCCAAATTCTCATCAGTTTTCATTGTTGTATTATTGATGATGACCATTCTAACTGAGGTAAAATAAAATCTCAGTGCCATTTTGATTTGCAGTTCTTTTATGGTTAGGCTTTGTACTACTTCTGAGAAGTGTCTGTTAGTTCATTTCTTCAGTTCTTAAACCACATGGATTCATCATGAATGCACTTTGTTTTTGAGCTTCATATATATTTTTGTTGTTAATTCCTCTGCTGACAAAGATTGCCCCCATCTGTAAACTATTGAAAGATGTCCAGGCTAGTGACTATATACTTATGTGCAGGTGTTTCTATTTAGCTTTATTCAAACCCACTTGTCAATGTGTACCGTTATTTGCTGAGCCACTAGATTTCTATTTAGGAAGCTCCTCTTTATACTGATAAGTTCTAATATTTTGCTCATTTTATTTTTCTGGTCTATTTTGAATTAATATTAGTATAGAGTGATACATAGGGATCCAGTTTCAGCCTTTTGCATGTGCATATCCAATTTCCCATCACCAAGTGAATATCTTTTCTCCAGACAGCATATATTTAGATGGCTTTTTTTTCAGAGATTTCTTTTGGTGCATTGTTTCATCCTGGCATCTTTTATTGGTTTGGAGATTTCTTTTTGTGCCAGTAGGGTTTGTTCTTGTACAAGAAAACTATATCAGATATTTTTGGTTTATTTTAAGTGGAAAGGAAAATTTATAAAACATTAGCAGTTCAGAAATTTGTTGGATTGGTTTATATATTTAAATTTGGTCTACATGGAAACTTCTGTGATTATCATAGTGGTGAATTATAGACTTTCTTCTTGCTATGCATATCCTGGGAGAGCTAGCATTAAGTTTAAAAGCACAAATTCTAGACAGATTTATCACTACATATATTTTATGACCTTTTGACATGATATGTTCTTTCTGTACTGTAGTTTCTTCATCTGTTAAATTAATATGGCCATAATACACAGCTTGTAGACATTACTGTGAGTATTATGTGAGCTATGAGAAAAGTTGGGGACTGGGGCTCAAATGGTACTACTGCATACCTAAGCCCTTGTTTGATCCCCAGTATGTCATCAGTCAGTCATGAATCAGTCGTGGGACAGTGCCTGACATATAGTAAGTATTATAATTATTTGTAATATGCAATCATGAAAAGAACTTGAAAGAGTAGCACATCTTAGTATACATTTTTATCTAGAAAAAGTTTTCAAGCAGTTATTTTAGGTGGGTACTTATTTAATGGTCAGAAAAAAATCTGTCTTTAGTAAATCTAGTGTTTTACTTCTAAGACCCTAATTCATAATACATGACTACAGAAAAAAATAGTTATTTGTTTCCTAGAGAAGTGTTAATCCATTTCTCTTATAAAAAAACTACAGATAAGTTCTCTAGATATCTCTGCAAAATTTGGAGCTTTATACAGTTGTACTGATTCCTTTAAATTACATCACAAAATTCATCTCATGACCATTCAACTGACTTCATCATGCAAATGCTTCCTATATTTAAAAAGTCTATTTTTTATTCTTTAATATTTGGTTTATAAAGACTTAGTTAAATATGCCCATCTTTTGAAAAAGGAGTTGGTACCTCTGAGGAAATTAACAATATTTCTTATTAAAGGTGGAAATTGTCATGCATTACTAGCTTCTAAATTGGATGTGGGCTCTGAGAAAATAGTACTGAGATCTCAGGATTTATTTTCTTTAAAAATAAAAATAAGTAGCATTTGTAGAGACAGCATCATTTGACTGTTCTTTTCTTTTCTTGGTGCTGAAGTAGATACTATCATGTTCACAGTCTCATTCTGCCCATTAGAAAGTGAAAGCTATACCTAGCTGCTTGCTGTCCTGGGTCATAAGAGGTCATTTGGATTCTCCAGGGGCTTTCAGCTCAACCTTCATGTATACTGATGGTGGCCCGTCATGTATCTAGTTTCCCATGGTCTCCATTCCGTCCTAAGTGTAGTGCATTATCCATGTCTTTCATATGCCATAGACCTTTTACATTTCTTATGACATTTCTCATCACTCTAAATTGTTCCACTCTCTTCATAGATTTTTTTTAAGTTAATGAGTTTGCCCTCCTCTTCTTCCCGCCTACTCCAAAGCAATTTGCATCTCTAAGCAAGCTAGATTTAATTTAGAAGGCCTTTCCTACAGCGTTGCCATCTTTAAGTAATTACAATGAATCTATATGTAATCTCACATTTAAACTAGATCTTGTGTATGCTCTCATGTCTCTCTTTCATGTAGAATAATATTTTCCCTTTAAAGTGCATTCTTTTTAAAATCTGGCTTATAGCGGTTGTACAGGGATGATTTCATTGTTGTATTTCCACATATTTACACTGTGTTTCAACTATTCATTTTTGTGAAAATGAATATTTTACAGGTAGTTAAGAATTAATAATTATAAATAAGTTCCTTTGTAGATCTCAATATGTTTTTACAAGTTTGTCTAAATTACCTTATATTCTAAAATAATAAAACTCCTTGGAAAATTGTCTCTTGTCATATCGACCAACCTAAAGATTATTAATTTTTTTCTTTTGAGCTCAGCCTTGCTTATATAGATGTTGATATTGGTACTGGTTAGTCAGGAGAGATAGTTACTCTAGTAATCATTTATTTTTGTAGCTATTAAAGGAAAAGTTCTAATGTTTATCAGATAATAGTTCTAATATTCTCAAGAGTATACCTCTAATGTTCACTCTGTTCTGTTCTTTAGAGCTGATGTTTATCAAGGACATAGTAAAAGAAATGAGAACATTACCAAATCTGTACATATAATTATTTGTCTTTACATGTGGCTCTTTTGCAAAAAGAATTAGAAAGTAGATTAGCAGAATTGAAAGCATTTTGCATCACTGGCATGGGAATTTCTGTTGGCTTCTAGGCCAGGTGTGATTTGGGTCTGTATGGATATGATGATGTTGCATTGAGAAACAGGGCCAAGATGAAAAACTGCATCATTTTCAGTATGATCCATGAACCCTCATGAATCCTGCTGCATAGCACATTGATGTTGGAAAGCTGGAAAGAATGACAA
The DNA here is from genome assembly GCF_031878675.1 of Megascapheus bottae. Lineage (NCBI taxonomy): Eukaryota > Metazoa > Chordata > Mammalia > Rodentia > Geomyidae > Megascapheus > Megascapheus bottae. The sequence goes on along the minus strand of NC_143517.1, from coordinate 34,331,280 downwards.
ATGTTAAGGTCTGAGTCAAGTTTAAGGCTATAAAATTTGAATCCTTTGCTTCCAAGGACAAAGACAGTGATTGGTAACATGTAGAAATAATTTCCATTCCCAAGTAACTTATATTACAGAAATTAAGAAATTACTTGGTGTTCATTGTCTAACTGAGTGGTTTTTTTTCTTTAAACTTTTGTGCAGTTTGGTTAAGTGCTATGAGAATAATGGTTTGAGGGATTGTATACATCTTAGTTATTAGTAAAGAAAGAAGTCTATATCCATTCTGATTGGACAGCTTATTAAATGAAACAATAATAATGGAGTTAATACATAACAAGTAATGTCTAATTACAATTTTAGATGTTCTGTGCCAAGCAGGGAACATGATGGATCTCCTTAAATCTCAAAACAGCACTCTTCAATTCCATTAGGAGTGTCCAAACTTCACAGAGGAGGCTCTGGAAGTTAGAGGAGCCAATTTGCCCAGTGTCCCATTGAGAGTCATTGATGAATGCAGATTCAACTCCACTGGATTCTAGAACCATCTCTATGCTTTCTCTATGCTTTTCATAACTAGAAATTAATATTATTTATGCATCATCAACTTTGGACAAGTCAACATCTTTGGCTTTTTTAACAATGTTTGGGTATTTACTGAGAGAATTTTTAATGGATCTTTTTTTTTTTAGCCTGCTAAGTGAAAAGAAAAAGTATTCTGCTTTGGAGAAGGCAGGGTTTTGTTTTATTTTTCTCCCTGTTTTTAGGGTTTATTAATTGTAGGCTTTTTACCAATTTAGGCTTTCCTCAATTAAACAGTCTTAAATCAAAATCTCTTATTCTTAAAAGTTATTCTAAGCAAATTTAAAAATTTTTTAAGCAAATCTGTTTTAGATTTTAAAAAATTATTGTTATTGTAGAGGTGAAAAGTTCTATTTTGCTGTATCACCTGTGAAAATGTGAACCTATGAAGCTCATTGTAATTATTTTCTTATGGAAATAGTTACAGAGGTATGAGACATAATCTTGATGACCCCAATTAATTACATTGCATTTCCTTTAATTCACGTATGTATCAAATAGTTTTTATCTCACTTTCTTTAAGAATGAAAAGCACTTCAGATGAAATATCTCAGTTATTTTTTGTCATTGACTTTACAGAAATGATTGCATATACAAGAATACATGGGTATTTCCAGACTATCTAATAATTAAGTAGTCATGTGATTTTGATATAAACCTATTATATTTGGACTCATTTCCAAAACATACACAAACTTTTGAAAATATAGAATGAAGAGTTTGTTCATCCTTGATCAAGTTGTAGCAAGCTTTTAAGGTATAAATCTAGTACCATACAAAGATGTAGAGCGTTTAAAGCATTCAAATGCCATGCCATGAATATAGCTAAATTTATTGTGGTTTTTCTTTCTTTTTATTATTCTGCAGTTATTATATAACACCCAACAAATTGGACTGAATTCTTTTTGACTATCCACATATCATTAACCAAAATATTGTCTAAAACCTCTGTCTTGCTACTTGGCATTTTTTGAATATAGAGAAAATTACATACCTATTTTGGATTTTAACATGGGCTGAATGATTGTTATGGTCTATACAAATCCAGCTGATTATTTTCTTCTGAAAACATAATTGGGCACATAGGTTTTTATTGAAAATCTAACATGAAAGATGTTATTTGGAAACTTAGCATTCCTACATCAACTTTAAAATTCCAAAGCTTAATAAACATAACATTTCAAGTACAACTTCATTTCCTTTTCTGGAAGGCACATACCAGATTCTATTTGTTCAGCTGAATGTCTGAATTCATTCTGATAGGTCTTTCTTACTTCCGTCAATGTCCAATCCCTAACATCAAATTTGTGTGAAAACTTTCAGTGTTCAACGAGATTTTTTTCATAAGAAACAACATGTGAAATTTGGGTTAGCCCTCTTAAGTAGGGCTGTGAAAAGGTGGTAGAACCAGTATTCTGTGGAGATTGCATTACCCTAACAATTGGTTTCTTTAGCTACTAATTTGAATCTTTACAACAAAAGTACCAATTCTTCAACAATATAGAACATATATCTGTAAACTACCACAATGAGAGAACCCTGGGAAGGCTGTTCCCAAACATCCTGTTATGTAATGAAATAAAATTGCTCTGGATTTGAACATATGAAACATTTGGTCCAATGACCTTCTGTTTTCCTTGGGCTCTGATGACTGGCCTTGCTATTTTGGTGTGTTTTCTCAGGGAAACGTTTAGCTCTTTGAGAACTGCATTTTTGTGCTGAAGCCAGGAGACAGGGTATTGCTTGTTCAGCTCCGTGTGAGGACCTGGTCATGCTGATGTGCTTTTCCCTTCTCTCCACCCCTTCCCATCCTTTTCATAGATGCGCATCGGGAATTCCTTCACAGGCCTGCATCTGGATACGTGCCAGAGGAGATCTGGAAGAAAGCTGGTAAGAACTGTTTTAAAACATTAGTTTCGTGTGCTGGCAGCTGTGTGCAGTTGTTAATGCAGTGATGTGAAGAATGAGGAGGAAGGACTTTACTACTCACAACAACAGCAAAAACAAAACAAAAACAACAATAGCAATCCCCTCATTAATATTCTCAAACCAAGCCTGATTAAAACGTGAAATAGTTTTAGCATCTGCTAGTGTCATAATTGAAAGGCTGGCAATATTTCCTTTATTACTCTCCCCCTCCACCCCGTCCTGATTTTTGTTTGTTTGTTTTCAGGGGCTGTAATGGTTTCAGGCTGAAATTCGGCATAGGAGGCTTTTGCTTGCATGCAGTTTTCTTTTGATGGAAAAAAAAACTGCTTTAGGAATTTAATTGCACACTTTAGCAATTCCCTTTGCCTTCATTTAAAAAAAAAATGTCACATCATATCCAGTTCATTGTTAAGGAACTTCTTGAGGATATTTGAAGTTACAGTTAACCATGTTTTTTTGTTTTGTTTTGTTTAATGTTTCTTATTGCCTATCCTGGGGCTTGAACTCAGGGTCTGGGTACTGTCCCTGTTTTCTTTTGCACAAAACTAGCACTGTATGACTTGAGGCACAGTACCACTTTGACTTTTTCTGTTTATGTGGTATTGAGGAATCAAACCCAGGGCTTAATGCATGCTAGGCACGCACTCTGCCCTCAACTATTTTTTATTATTTAAACTAAATTTCATTGTAAAGGTGATGTACATAGGGGTTATAGTTACATAAGTCAAGTAATGAGTATATTTTTTTGTTCTGAACAGTGTTACTTCCTCCCTCATTTTCTCCCACTTTTTCCCCTCCTGGTTCCCCTCCCCCCACAGTTGTAAAGTTTATTTCCAACATAGTGGCCAGTGAGCATCACTGTTGAATTGGTCCCACTGTTTCTGATTTCCCTTCCCTTCTCCAAAGCAAATAAACTTACATAAAAAGGGTACAGAAAAAAACAGTGATATTAGGAATATCAACCAAGAGGAAAAACAAGAAAAACAAAAGAAATGACTGCAAACAGACCAATAAACAAAAAACATCAACTTTTATGATGTATCTTCTGTGCTAATTACTAGTCAAGAGTCAGACCTAAATTATTTTTAAAATTTTCAATGTTAGTTGTGCTAGACTTCTGCTTATATGTGTGCTGTCTGTGAAGTATTGCTCTCTAGGTTGTGTGCAGCATTTGAAACTCATGATGGCACAGCCGTTACATTGTTCTGATTGTGCTTAATATTCAGGTCTAGCGAAATCTAGAAAGAGAACAAGCTGAGCAAAAACTTATATAAATCCAGCTCAGCCTGTTTTAGAAGTTAAAGATGGCATTAAAAATGTTGTGGTTGTGGCTTTGAGCTGCTGTAATGCCAGCTGTTCAAACCATTTGTTTGTTTGAGTCGCAAAACTAGGGATTGCTTTTTTTCTGCAGAGTCAACTGGGCATAATGCTGGAAGGACCAATTTAAGAGCCGAGGGGAAGTTTGTTTTTTTTTTTTTTTTTTTTTTTTTTATTGTGTTTCTATAAAAGTTTCGCTTGGGGTTTTGATTTCACTTACCTGAGTTTATAATGTTAAGCTACTTGCTGAATCTTCGGTTTCTAGGGATCTTATTCATATATTTTACAGATTGTCAAAAGAGTACTGTTTGGGGGCAAATGACAAAATCTATCAAAATAGGACATTTTAATAGTACTCTAGGCTTGATAGCTTGGAATAACATCTAGAACATTCTCTCATGTATTTGATATACAAATCAGATCCATTCAACTCTAACATTGAACTATGTAGTATGTGACTCACCTGTCCTGTAGAGGTTCCTCAGTAGAATTTTTAATATCACTAATAATAGCAATCCTAATCACTTTTATTCAAGTGTTGTACAAAACATGGTGGGGAACCAACACCTAAAAAAAGAATTGCTACATCTTTCTGCCCATGTATTCCCCTCCATTTTCAAGCTGTCTGTACATCTTATTCTAATAAGAGGTACAAAGAATTTGCTGGTTTTATCTTTTTTTTTTTTTGATAGCAGAAGGATGACTTTTTAAACTGAGGGAAGGGTCTTTCTGTTTCCCTTAGTTACATGTATTTGAGTTAAATTCTTGTTCATCCTTATAGAAAACCTGACAGCCAGGTCTTGTATAATCCAAACTTCCCTGTGTTATTATCTGTTCAAGTCTTTGTTGGTCTTCTATTAAGTGAGAGCAGGATTTTTTCTGAATATATCACTTTTGTTGAAAAGTCAACCTGAATAGCTAAGCACAAAGGCAATCCTACCAGAAGTGGTAAGCAATTGGAAGCAGATTCAAAACTGTACTGTGCATTTTCCACTTAGTCATATTTATGTTGTCATCTGTTTAATCTATCATTATTTTTCTTCACTCTCTGTTCTATGGGCATCTGAATCCAATCCTGATGTGCTTTAGGCTTGAGGAACGTAGATGGTATAGAAAGAAAAAAAAAGAAAAATTTGCTTTTATATGTGTATATATCTTATGTAAGAACTGTTTGGGTTATTTTATAAAGGTATGTATCTATCACCTAGATTAGGTTTTCATTCTAAAAGATAATTTGGTGGTAGTACAGGTTACATTCTTTATTCTCACTCTGGTACCTACCCTAACTGGATGCATAAGAATAGTTTGGGAGTCATTTTCTTTTTATTAATAGTTGAGTATATTAAATTCCTAAAATATGATTGACAACTTTACATGGAGAATTCCAGTAATTAGTAATAGTTATCTAGAGAGACACCTTAAAAATTGTAACTAATAGAGGGATTACAGTTATATTCACCAGATAGAAGGTGCATTGCTTCACACACATTGATACCTTTTCTCAGGTTTTTTTGTCCCCATTTCCTTCCCCCACCCCTTCCCCTCATCTTGTTTTCACCTCTTCCCTTTCCTATTTCAAATAAACAATTAAATGTATATAGAATATACCACATAACAAGGTAAGATACTGTAACAGTATGAGAATAACCAAGGGACAACAAAGACAGATGTCTTAAAAGACAGTTTGGATGTTTCCAGTGTGAATACCTCCAACATGATGACAACATCAGAGGTGTCATAGCTTGAAAACTATTTTTCGTAGCAAACCAAAAGTAGGCTGAGAAAAAAGATTTTGGTTTCAAAAAGAAGACAATAAAATATGTCTTTGCAATGAACATATGATACATTATCCTTGTGGCAAAAGATAAGTAGAGTTTAGAGCACTGGGAATATGCCAAAGAGATCTATCTAGTAATGTAAGGTCATGTAACCAATGGATCTCTTTTCTCAGAAAATTGTGTCTGCATGTATATACCTATGTATGCATACATACACATATTTAAAATTATAAGTTTTTTGTTTTGAATAATATTCATTTAATTTTTGGTTGGTGAATATATAACATATAAAGACATATTTAGTATTTTATGTAAATATATGCAAAGCATATATATATATATACACACACTACATTCACTCACACTTTTCCTTAATGATTTGTAATTTATAGATATGATGTTGCTTTACTTGTGTTCCCTGTCAGTATAAATGTTTTTATACAATAGTCCAGTTACAAAGTCAAGACATGAAAATTGATCATGATTATTTTTTCTGAAGACCTAGGAAGATTTTACACTTACTGTTCTAAGTTACTTTAATAACAGATTAATGCACATTTTATAGGATGAGCAGTCTTATCAGCTTTTCTCTAAGTGTAATATTTTTGGAAAATCTTTTCAAGAGCAATACAGACTTACTCAAAATACAGATTTACTCAAAAAGTACAAAGAACTTTATGCAACAGTAGAAACAAATAATAACAAAAAGATGGTTTTCAAACTGAAACACGCAGAAAAAAGATGAATGTGTTCTTATGTTTCTTTTCAAACAATCAGAGAATGTTTGCAGTTGGTAATAAATATTCAAGCACCTTGCAAATGTCCTACCAATTCTCTTTGCTGATCTGTATATGCCTGTGGGATTAGAATAGGAATGCATAATTTAAATATAAATTGCCTGATTTGCATATACAATTAGTCAAGCTACAGCTTTGATCGTAAGCAAAAATTATTGTCCTGTATTACCACTTAGATAGAATTTTAATTCACCTTGAATATTCAAATGAAATGAGACCCTGGCTGTATAGTTAGAAGGGCAGTGCTTCCCCTGTGCCCCAGTCGTTTATGATCAGGTAATGAAGGCATCTTTCGCCTCCTGATGAAGAAGCTCCTGTGAGCCCGTCTACGCTAGCCTGATTCTATCCAGGTTTAAAAAAAATGCATACCTTGAAGCAGCTAACAAAGGCTTAACATTATTTTAGTTACTGTTTCCAGTCAGCATCTTTGATTTGCATTTGGGTTTGTAAAACTGAAGCAGAAAATCATTGCAAAGGAACATTCTTGAGAAATACTGCTAAAGTGACAGAGGTGACAAAAAGTTCCTGACAGTGAGTCACCAGTGGAGCATTTCCTGATGTTCTGCAAGTCGTACCCATAGATGTGTGTGAAATAAACTCTCCTCATTTTAGGAGACCCTGGCGGGACTTGGATCTCTTACATTTTTAATCTACAGTAAAACATTTTTTATTAGGAATCTATGTTTTTAATTAAACAGAACATTTAATTAAGGTGCTTTTTAAGTGGGTGAAACAATTAAGTGCAAACACTTGAATGAAACATGTCATAATTAGTTTTAATAGAGTGTTAATTGGTACTAGGTTTGCCAAGTTAATAATTACTGCTTATTAAATTTTCAATTAATCATTGTCATTTTGCTTTGAATAAAGATGAAAATTAGATAAACTAATTCTGGGGGAGGATATTTTCCCTTGTTAATTAGAACAGTTAATTTTTTTAAATGAAAATTACTTATTGGAGTTGTCAATCTTGCATTGTACATTAGCTGAATCTTTGTACTTTTGCTGCTGCCAAAACCAAAGGGTTAATTGATACCTGGCAGGTCTCCCATCACCATCCATACAAGGTCTTGGCCTGTGGCATGGTTTGGTCATGTTTGTGTAGAGCAACAGTTAGTTTGGAGGAAACATCGGATATATTCGATGGAGTTGATTGGCCACAGCTCAAAACTAGAAATGAAGTTACAGTGTTTTTCAAAACTTCCATCACCTAGCCTCTCTGAAGGTGTTTATCCTTATTGCTCAGAAATCATTTCAGAAAATGTACAACTAGATCATCTTCTAACATTCTTGGTTTTATTGAACAAAACTGTTATTTACTATCCAGTTTAATTTTTCTCCATTTTATTCTATTTTTTGTCAGCAAAGCAATTGTTTATATCCTGTGTGTATACAAGCATTAAGCCCTTTACCCTCCAGTTATTTACTTCAGAGAGGATCATGCTTTTCACTAGAGCTAGCCTCAACCTTAGTCTGCCTAGCTGTCTGTACCTGGAGTACAAGTATGAACTCTCAAGCTCTACTTGTTCTTTGACATGGAGTTTCCCTAACATTTTTCCCAGGCTAGGCTTGAACTTATCCCATTCTCTTTCCTTCCTATATGGCTGTGATTACAGATGTGAGCAATTATGTTCAACCAATTTTCTTTTTATTTCTTACCCTTCCTTTTCCTCTCTCCCCTCCTCCCTTCCTTCCTTCGTTCCTTCCTTTTTTCTCCCTCCTTCTCTCTTTCCCTCCCTCCCTCCTTCCTTCCTCTTTTTCTTTTTGATTCAGTTACTTATTTATTCATTGTAGTTTGATGCTGAATCTCGATAAGCTAGACTGACGTTGACCTTGCAATGTTCTGCATATAGACTCCCATGTGCCGGGATTACAGGTGTCTGCAGCCACACCTAGTTCCTTTATTTTTTGTTCTCAGACATTCATATTAAGCTACTATTTTTTGGAAAACTACTTCATGTGTCAGAACGATCCACTTGGGTTTCTTGTGTGTATTCTTGCCTTTAGCTACCAAATCTGCTTTCCGTGTCATTTCTGCAAGGCACTGTTTGGGTAGAAAAATTTTAGGAATGATTTGTGCATTTAAAAAGTATTCCTAGAGGTAGAGGCTTTAAAAACGTAGTCACACTATTGACTTTCCTAAAGAAATTTCAAAGGTCTGGTAGTCTCTTAGCCAGCACTACGCAGTGATCCAGTGAGGAGAGTTATTATGCCTGTTTTGTAGAACTCGGGAAGGGACCAGGATCCTGAGCTAACAGAGGTTTCATTCTCTTGCTATTTGTCCTGATGGCTACACAGAGGAGGCTGTGAACGAGGTGAAGCGCCAGGCGATGACTGAGTTGCAGAAGGCCGTGTCTGAGGCAGAACGCAAAGCCCACGACATGATCACCACGGAGAGAGCGAAGATGGAGCGCACAGTGGCCGAAGCCAAGCGACAGGCCGCCGAGGACGCCTTGGCGGTTATCAATCAGCAGGAGGATTCCAGCGAGGTGAGAGGTTGGGCGAGCTCCCAAGTGAGGAAGATCTGCAGTTGATCACAGTTTGATTCTAGGGGATCCCAAGTGAAATGGGATACTGGGCTTTAGACAAAATCTTTGGGAGAAAACTTGAGAACCATGGGAGATTGATCAAGAGCTGATCTAATTTCATTCCTCTATGAAACATTTAGAGACCTGGAGCAGGGCCGAGTGGTAGAGAGCTTGCCAGGCATGCATGAAGCCCTAGGTTTGATTCCTCAGTACCGCATACACAGAAAAAGCCAGAAATGGTGCTGTGGCTCAAGTGGTAGAGTGCTAGCCTTGAGCAAGCTCAAGGACAGTACCCAGGCCCTGAGTTGAAGCCTCAGGTCTGGAAAGAAAACAGAAAAAAAAAAGAAAAGGAAGGAAGGAAGGAAGGAAGGAAGGAAGGAAGGAAGGAAGGAAGGAAGGAAGAAAGGGAAGGGAAGGGAAGGAGGGAGGGAGGGAGGAAGAGACAGGAAGACAGAGACAGAGAAAGGGAGAGAGAGGAGGAAGGGAGGAAGGGAGAGGGGAAGGGAAGGAGGAAGGGCAGTTTACAAGAATTGTTCTCTATCCAGAAAGGTGTCTTGCATGTTTGATGTACAGAATAATGTGAAATACTTATAAATTCCCATCAGTGTTTAGACTTGCTAACTCTACTCTGTGTGTGAATGTGCATATGTGTGTGGGGGGGCTTCTTTCTAATAGAAGTGATTTAATAAAGATAAACTGTGTTCTCTATGGTCTCTAAAGAGATACTACATGTCTGAGATCAAAAATCACTCTTTTAGCTATTGATCCTAAAAGTTCAGTGCTAAAGCAGTAGTTGCATTCACTACAGATTCCTAAATGGTATTGTGTGCAATCTGTATTTCCTCATAATTTAGCATACCCATTTTGGTGGTCATAAAATAGCATGCTATCACCATTTAGTACTATTTCAGTATGGTAAATTCACACACACACACACACACACACACACACACACACACACACACACACACACCACAAAGCCTCAATGATTCAAGGAACTGGGAAGTAAATAACTAAATGTAACAATATTTTAAAATATAGCCTATCAGGTCAGAGCTACCTAGAAATGCTTCATGTTAATTAATACAGCCTCATAATCTTCAACCCCATAGTAACTTTAGATAAAAGACTACAATTAGCTAGTCTCACAAAGCTGAACTCTCAGAGGCATGAACTGATAAATCAATGGTCTACTACAATACATATCTACAATTTGCGAGAGAGAGTAAGAATTTAATTTGTACCAGGCTTTTCTCTAGATGAAAGGCGCGGCAGGGATCACTCAATGCCCAGAGTTTCTATTTAATGTGTAGCAGATGAATAACAAGGGGACAAAAGGAATTGATTTTCAACATTTGAAAGTTTCTCAGGAAGACAGGGACAAAAGGAAATTTATCTACTCTTTAACTGCTGACTTCTCCATTGTTGAATTAAAACAGGCAGAAATTCAATTTTATTGGCATCTTGCAGCTAAGATATATAAGGACTTCGTTTTTTTATTTTTATGTTTTTTTTTTAAAATAAAAACTTACTACCATCTTTTGAAAAGAAGTTGTACAAATTAGTGGCATTGTGAGGCACAATCCACAATCCTCATCAGGCATTATCATTTTCAGCAAACATTTAGAGTTGTGTTAGAGGTGTTAAAAGTATTTTATAGGTCACTAAATTATAAAGACATAACCTTGCGAGAGGATGTGAATTAATAGATCCTTGTATTTAAGTGATAACTCTTGTATGATATATATGTACTTTGTGTCTTTATCCTTAAACCTATCTAGAAAAAAAATGTCACATGGATGCTAAAGCTGTCACACCAATGTTAGAATTCAAATTTAGAAAGCTTGCTGGAACCTCTGACAACCAGAAAGGCCCTGGCTTCCCATGCTAGGCTAGATGGTCCCTTTGCATCCCTCCCTAGCATTGTCTCCCAGGGAATGGACATCCGTCAGGTAAAGAATATGTGGGCCAGCCCATCCACTATGAAGATACTTTAACACTTCTAAGAATTCCTACTTTGGCTTTATATCCAGGAATTTCTTTGGCTACTACCTATTCAGCCCACAATAAAGCCCACACAACAATTCCCTTTTGATAGTTCATAAATTTTCTCTTATTTTCTTAGAACAAAATAGAAAGTTTGTCTATGGTAGCCATCAGTTGAAAAATGCATATATATGTACACACATATGTATATATATATATATATATTTATTTATTTATTTTGCTGGTAAGTGCAACATTATTGATTTTAAAATTGCATTCTGGAATTAATGGGCTTTCTTTGTGTGCCCTACTCAGGGAAGTTTGTTATTTGATCCCTATAGGTCAAAATGCTCACATCCATTTATTTGTTTATTCTTTCATTGAGTTTTTATTACGTATGAGGGACCCTATTGCCACTGAAGCACAAGGACTACCTTGCTTTATGCTGACTACAATTCATAAAGAGAGTCAAATAGCTAAATTATAAGAGCATAATAAATTCAAAGGCTTCTGGGACTTAGGGGTAATTAGGAACTGGTTGGCAGCTGTCTTCCCCTACAGCCCCTCCCCACTGCTTTCTGCTGCCTCCTGTAAGGAAGCAAAGGGAAGGTAGAGAAGGAACCTTAAACTGACCTTCGGAAGCAAGACCACCTTGCAGCAGATGGGTATTTGGGTTTGATTATTTAGATGTCCGTGTGGTTACGGGTTTTTAAGAAAGTAACAAGGAGAAATGAGCTCTCTCTGTGCTTCAGAAGACAATTCTATGAGGATGGTTGGTAGTCGTGGTGGGGATGGATAAAGCTGAAAGTGCTAGCTGGACACCCAGAGGTTGAATGGGTAAGACTCAGCACTTCAGTAGCTGTCAAGAAAGAAGCTGTCATCATTTTTTAGTGGACACAGGGGATTTGGGTGCTCACATCATGTAACCTTAATTTGTACCACCTTTAAAACATGTTGGTTTTGAGCTACCTAAGTTATGTGTGAAGTAGCAAAGAAAGTAATTGTGCTTCGAGCACAGTGGCTCATGCCTGTAATCATAGCTACTCAGGAGGCTGAGAACTGAGGATCTGAGGATCATGGTTCAAAGCCACCCCAGGCACTAAACACTATGAGACTCTTATCTCCAGTTAATCATTAGAAAAGGGAAAGTGGTGCTGTGGCTCAAGTGGTAGAATGCTAGCCTTTAGCTGAAGAGCTCAGAGACAGTGCCCAGGCTCAAAGTTCAAGCTCCATGAACCAAAAAAAGACAAGAAAGTAATTGTGCGCTCTCTCTCTCTCCCTCTCCCTCTCTCTCTCCCTCTCTCCCTCCCTCCCTCCCTCCCTCCCCCCCCCCCCGTGTGTGTGTGTGTGTGTGTGTGTGTGTGTGTGTGTGTGTGTGTGCTTAAACACTAGTTAAAATGTTTACAGGATCAAGTAAATTAGTCAGTGCAGCTGGACAGACCAATCTCATTAGACTAGAAAGGGTGAGCATTGTGGGGTCAGATGTAGAATGACTGTATACCTGAGCTCGAGAGGAACTTTTATCATCTTCATGTAATTACATCGGTATCGTTGTACTTTGCAGTATCCTTATGTGTAATATTGTGTGATTGTATAATGTATGATCACAAGACTGAGAGACCATATTCAGGGTACGGAAGGATCATCTTCTGTGCGGGTTCAAAAGGAATCCAAGAGCAGCACACAGAAGGCTGCATCTGGGGTCAGCTCAATTATCTCTCCTGATGGATCCCATTTATTTTTTTCCCTTTTCTTTCTTTCTTTTTTGTTTTTTATTTTTTGGCAGTCATGGGACATGAACTCTGGGCCTGGGCACTGTCCCTGAGCTCTTCAGCACAAGGCTGCTTGAGCAACAGCACCACTTCCTCTTTTCTTGAAGTTAAGAGTCTTATGATTTTTAATGCCTGGGCTGGCTTTGAACTACGATCCTCAGATCTCAGCCTCCTGAGAAGCTAGGGTTACAGGTGTGAGCTACTGCGCCTGGCCATATTTCTTCTTAACGAATGTGATGTTGTTTGCTTGCTTGACTCATTTATTTAATTTTTAAATTTTTATCGGAAGTTTATATTTCTTTTACTCATTCTTCATAGTTTGTACTTTTTTTTTGACTGGAACATTTCTTAGTCTTCCTTTCCGACTTCTTATCTAAATCTATATAATCTATATCTGTACTCTGTAATCTAAATCTATAATCTGTATAACCAGGATGTATGGGAATATGTAGATACTGAAAAATTAGAAGTTACTTTTGTGACCTTTTCTGCGGTGTAGGGATTGTAAGAAGGGACTTGAACGTCAGAATCAGAAGACTGGAACTCTTAGCTCCTGGTGGCTTTTGTTTCCTCGGAGATATTTGTGTTAATTACAAGTATCTCTAACTTCTCCCTTCAGTTTCTACATTTAACCTTCCTTTTCTTTTTCTTTCTTTCTGGACTTGAATTTAAGGTCTGGCTCTCAGACTCCTTCGTCTTCCTTTACCTCAGTTTTCACATGTGTGAAATTAAGACAATAGTGCTGATTCTGCTTAGAAAAATGAGTGATTCTTAAAAAACAAGAAGAACTGGCAGCAAGGATGGAAAAGTTTCGGGAAGAAAGAGACTATTTGAAACATTGATTTGACGAGTCGAGCAAAAAGAAAGCACAGACAGGAATGTTTGGCATATGTAGTGTTTGTGGTGAGAAGGACATCAAATAATATATCATCCAAAACAGCATTTTTTTCACAGTAAATAAGGTGCTTTTCTGGGTATACCACTCTTATGAATCAGGTATTTCCTGGGTACCACAAACCACAGTCAACCAAGCTTTGGGGTTTGTAGGGAGTTTGTTTTGCCCGAGGTGAAATACAAGGAGGTACAATGATTATTAATCCAGCGGGACACAATTTTATTTTATTTTTGGTCTTGGTACTGGGGTTTGAACACAAGGTCTTGGCATTGTCCCTGAATCTTTTTCACTCAAGCTTGAACTAGCTCTAGTTTCAAGGACTTTCCTGCTCAGGCTAGCTTTGAACTATGATCCTCAGATCTCAGTCTCCTGAGTCAATAGAATTATAAGTATGAGCCCAGGAACCTGGCCACAATTTCCATTTTATATTATGGCTCTTTTACTTCTTATATCAGGCATGGCAAAACAGATATGTTTTCTCTCCCTGTGAGTAAGAAAGCTAGCAAGGAAGAGTTTGGCTACTTATTCAGCATCTCAGTCTGTACAGTGACCTGTTCCTTGGCCTAGATTGTCTAGATGCCAGATACTGTTTTAATAGCCTCATGCTGCATGGAAGTAGCAGGAGGGTTTTCCTTGAATGTTTACCAGCGTATGTATGTATGTATGTATGTATGTATGTATGTATGTATGTATGTATTTTGTCAGTTATGGGAATTGAACTCTAGGCCTGGGCACTGTCCCTGAGCTCTTCTGATCAAGGCTATTGCCCTACCCCTTGAGCCATAGCCCCACTTCCAGTTTTTTGGTGATTAATTAGAGATAAGAGTCTCACAGACTTTTAAGTGCCTGGCTGGCTTTGAACTGAGATCTTCAGATCTCAGCCTCCTGACTAGGATTACAAGCATGAGCCACCATGCCCAGCTAGTGTACATATTTCTTTGTTGGACTTTCATCATTTATTGCTGCTGAGTCCTTTAATTTTATTTGGATTTACAAAAGTTGTGGTATTACTAGAAGAATGACACCAGATTTGAGACAGAACCAAAGCTGCATGATAATTATCCATATTTTATCTTTTAACAGTATATTATATGTATTTGGCATATATTTCAACCAGGATACAATGGAATTTGATCACCTCAAGCGGTTATATCCCTTGTATATCTTTTGTATATACACATTGGCTACACATGTTATTTCCAATACAATGATACAACTCCTGCTTTCCGATTATTGCTATTATTATTACTATTATTATTATCTTCCAGCAGTTGTTTAGGGACTTTCAATTCACAGCTACTTTTTGAAGTAGCTTGTTTTAACTTTGGTTGTTAGAACATAATCTACAGTAAGCAAAAATAAACAGAATATAAACAATTATATTGTTCCAACAGAACAGTACAAAAATTCAGTTCTGAGTTTTTCAGACACCAATTAACATTCTCATCCTTGTTAAAATGGCCTTTATTATCCTGTATGGGGCACAGCATTGCAGAGTTGGGTAGTTTATGGCACTCTCAGAGACATTGATGAGGTTTTTATATTTCTAGAATGTGCTAAGCCTTGATCAGATGAGCAAATCAGAAAGATTCTCCTTCTAGAATTACTTAGTACCCCAGATGTGTATGGCTGGAATTGTGGAACTGATATCCAAGTAAACTCATAGTTGTTATGCTGTCCTGTGTGTAAGCCTTATGGGCTGACCAGTCCAGTCAACTGCCAGAAAGCTCAGACCTTGAGCTGAGATGTTAGATTCCAGTTAGATTTTTCTTATCAGGCCAGCTCTTTGTGGCATAGTGGACAGAGCAATGTGATTGGTTTGACATTGTGTTGCTCACTTCTTAGAGTTTTGGCTTTTCTCATCTCCAAAAGTAGGATAATGTTTGTGTGATCCAAAACTGCAAGGTGGTGGTTGTGTGGTACAAATGATGTGAGTGGAAGTTAGATACATATAAGCTGACCAGGAATCTCAAGGGGATGATAGGAGGGAGGGAATTAAGAAAGAATTTCAATAGGGAAGACAACAACGGATTTCCTTATGAGATAGGAAAGAAAGACCTCAGAAATAACTTCTGAGTTTGGCATGTAGTAAAATGTGGAAGTCACACTCTTGAGTATGGCCCATGATTAAAATAGATAGCAACAGAGCTGTAGGGAGCACTGGTAAATAAGAGCCTCCTGACCTAGCTCCATCCAAAGCTGGAGAAACAGGTTGGAGTCTTTCAGTTACAGTTGATCATGGAAGCCACATCTGACAAAGGAGATGGGAGGAAGGAAAGAATAGTTCTTCCCAACATCCACCCAGACAACAAGAAGAAAATGAACAATTAGAAGAGGAACCTATATTGTAGGAAACAGAACTTTTTTAGTACCTTGGAAATGAAAAGCAGGAGAAATTTCAGTAAGGAGCACTAGAAAGGAAGAATGAGTAAGTGATCAGAAGTTGGGGCAACTCCAGAAAGTGTGAGGGCAATGAGGATGGAGGAAAAGTAAATTACTGACTTTAGCTAGTTGAAGTCCTGACCCTGTCCACAGTCAATTCCTGTAGGTAAAGGCATTTAATTTGAAGAGTGTGAGCTTTTAACTTCTCAAGATGGAGAGAGGCTTGGTCAAGTGCAGGATGTTGTATCTAACTGCTTTCTTTCAGCCCGTACCAGAAAAGAAGCTAATGGTACTGCTTGCCAGAGACATTATGACCTGTCGTCCCACAGGCACTGTGCTCGGCACTGAGACAGCCGCGAACAGCCATGCAGTTTTGAGTTCTGCGCATGGGCAGTTTTTCTCCAATAGCTTAAGCAACCTGTGTGTCCTAATGCCACTGAAGGATAACATTAGAAAAGAAATGGATTAGCCTAAATCTGAAACCTGGACCATTTCCATGATATACAACAACACCTTGTCTTTGATGCCTCCAAGTTCCTGATTCTCTTTCACTAGTTATATACCTTTAACCTAATTTTTTGCTACAGCAAGAAGACCTAAGAAAAGATTTGAAATTAATGAAGTATGGCATTTGGAAAGAGTTTTGACTTCTCGGCCCAAATATCTGGGAGACTCAAACCTTGGATACATGATTTCTTCTCTCTGACATTTAGGCAACTCTTCTTGCAAAAGTTATTTTAAGCCCTCAGTTTCCTGAGCTTCAAAATATACATGAAAATAATTTGAAGCTATTAAATGCAATGTAAACCTAATATGCTGTGATCTCAACAGAGTTACTCTCTACAGAGTTGCTTGCAGAATTAGTGAAGCCAGCCCTTTGCGTTTTGGAAAATTCAATTCTATAATCAATTTAAATTTATTGAGCACCATTTGTGAGAAGCAAAGTAATTCAGGACAAAATCTTTACTTTCAGCATTAAGGATGATTAGGAATATATTTTACCAATAGAGCAAGAGGACCATTTTCTGAGGTATCTAACATAACAAGATAAAAGAAATAACTTTGTTTCCCCTTAAAGACAAAGAGATTTGCTATAAGAAGTAAAGTATAAAATCTTTGAGTTACAACTTTATCATCCCCAAAGCTTCAATCCATCATGATTAGACCCATAGACCTTGTGCGTATATAGTATATCTAGCTAAATTTGGGTTGTGTTTAGCTTCAGATTCTTCATCTGAGTCATAGGCAAAGGTTGGTAAATTGATTTGTCCTCATTTTACAGAGAGAGGAAAATATTCTTTATGCTGTAAAGAGAGCATTAATAACCTAAGTAAACAAAGGCTATGAGCCTTGGGAAAGAAATGTGCTCTTAAAAGCATCTTGGTGACGTTTCTATATTGTTGTGGTGATTTCAATCAAAGACATCATTCCTGAGAGGCCTGAAAGGAAAGCTTAATGATTTTTTAAAAAGATAAATAAGTAAAACAACTATTAAGAATTTCTAGCCTAGGGGCTGCGAGTTTGGCCTAGTGGTTAAAGTGCTTGCCTAGCATGCACAAAGACCCGGGTTCGATTCCTTGGTACCACATACATGCAAAAAAGCCAGAAGTGGTGCTGAGGCTCAAGTGGTAGAGCTCTAGCCTTGAGAAAGTCCAAGGACAGTGCTCAGGCCCTGAGCTCAAGCCCAGGACTGGCCAAAAAAAAAAGAATTTCTAGCCTAAATAAAAAATAGGACGAATTGAAAAATATAAAATTAGATTAAGCTATTGACTGCCTTCATCCCTGACTTTATGGATACGCCTCTGGGTGTTAGGTACAATTTGTAAATCTCATCTTTGTGGACACAAGGAAAAGCTTAGAAACTTAGAGTGATCCCACCCCAAGGACTTACACTGTGAGTTCCTCTGTCCCCAACCTCTTTAAGTCTCTTTATGACTATTAGAGGTTGAGTATCACTGATCAGTCAGTAGCCTTGTAAGTCAGGAATCACCAATTCAGTAGAGATAGCCAAGAGAAATATACTGATAGAAATGCCCTTTCAGTTTCTAAACGAGCTATTAAAAAGTAGTATACGCTCTGATTTTTCTTATTAGAAAATCATAAATTTCTTCATTTTTAATGGCAACACACACATGCTAGTGTCTTTTTTTCCTCTACCAGGTTGTTTAAGTTACTCTTTGTTGTATCTTCCTCCAGCTGATGATAGCTTTTGTCCCCTACAATGGGTGGTAAATGAATAAGATTGAACAACTGTAGAATGAGACTAGAGATGAAACTTAGCCAGAGCCCTTAAATCCTGGAGCAGACCCAGGCAATGCTAGGCAGAGAAGCCTCAATTCCCAGCAGCTTCGCAATCCACAACATCTGTTTCTGTATTTGGCACAAGTCCATGTTTTTTATTTGTAAAATTGTTCCCATCTTTGAAAACACTTTAAAAAATAAAGAAGTCCCCATTCTGTCTCCTCTTTCCACTCCCCAACACATGCATTTGTAATTACCTGGTTTAGTCTGTGTGTTTAATCAGTTTAAATTGAGAATGTTGCATACATCTGATTTCAATCTGAAGGGGCCATTGAGTATTGGACAGTTACCACCCTGTGTCTGCCAGAATAGGCCTCTGCCAAAAACCGGATAGGACTCATACCAGGGTATTTCCTAAAGAAGCCACTTGACTCAGATGAGATGTATAATGGCCTTAAAATATTGTTTTGGATTTAAGTCTCTGTTCTCTAATTGGGATTTTGTGATGTAATTTAGGAATATCATTTAGTTGCTGAGTTTGTTCCAGGACCCAGCTGGCAATCTCCAAAAAAAAAAAAAAAGAAAAGAAAAGAAAAGAAAGCAAAACCCCACAGAAGTAAACTTCCCTCTGAGCACTGAGTGTCAGGCCTCATTGCTTTGAAGGATGGGCCAGATCCACCTTTATTTGCATCTTTCTGGAACCATTATCCATGCAATGGAATGGAATGAATGTTGAGTGGCTAGCCTATCAAAGTACAGTCATGGAACTTCTCAGTTCTCCAAAGTCTTTACAGGTAGTTTCTCCCATTAACAGTAAAAGAAAAGAATACTGCTTCATTCTAAGTCCTAATACTACTTAAACAGTTCTGTTGGATTTTTGCTTGTGACATTTTACAGATCAAATGTCACATCTCTTAAGCTGTATTCACATAAAACACCTCTCACCTACAGTTTGAGATCATATATTTTGTTTTGTTTTTCCTCATCAGGATGTGACCTATAAGTTGGAAAGTAGTGGGTGTATAGAACTTTCTCAAAGTTTTAAATGATAGCCCTTGAAGTCTGTACACTCCGACTCTCAAAAGTACCTGCCTAGAAGTTTCTTTGTAAGAGACATTAGTGTGGCTGCTGAAAATTGATCTTGAATATTGTGACAGTGGCCAAGCCTTGTACTTTGTGGGATGAGCTGTCATTTCACCTCGGGTATTTTCAGTGGAATTGTGAGTGTACCTGAACCATGCAGCTGACATACTGAGAACAAAACAAATGTAGATGGGCCATTGTTCTTGCAAAATCTGTGTCATTGCTTTAAAAGAACCTATTTTAATCATGACATAACCACATACTGTGAATTGGTTGGGGGTTACCAGATTAATAGTCAGAAGGTTGTTTTGCAAGAAAATAATCAACACCAGTGAAGAAGGATGATGGGATGTTGCTCAGTGGTAGATCACTTGCTTGTCATGTGCAAGGCCCAGGGTTAGATCTCCAACAACACAAGCGAACAAAGAGTGGGAAATAAAGAACAGAAACCTGAACAACATGTAGTGAAGACCAGTTGATACAGCATTTTACAGTGGAATTGGTGTTATCAAAGAAACTAGGAATGTAAACGTATAAATGGACATTTAAAGTCAGCTCTCGACGCCTATGTACCTTCTAGAAGAGACATATTGAGTATATTTTTATAGCTTAGTCTCCCCACCCCCTATTCCTTCCTTCACAGCATCTGTGTCACACAGACACACACACACACACACACACACACACACACACACACACACACACAGGTGTTCATCAGCCCCTAGAATGTCTGTGCTCTCACTCACAAGGTGTTTATCTTAAAGTATAAATCATCTGAAACACTGGCTTCTCAGTTGACAGAGTGAGAGTTTAGTTCTCAGGACACAGTTGAACCCAAGTCCCCACTAGAAAATGTTTCATGCAAACAGATTCCTTATTTACCTCAGCCCAGGATCTCTCACTATTTCAAAGTGTCATCTGATTTTATTTTGCAAATGTATTTGAGACATCTTCGATATATTAAACACTGGGTGCTTAGGATATACTGGATAAAAATAGCCAAAGAGCCTCTCTTATGGACCTAAGGAAAAGGAGATTGCTTAAACTGTCTTAGAATTTGTTTGTTAGGTACACTGAATAACTTGAGTGGGAAGAACTAACCCCCCAAAGCAATTCCAAGTGCCTGCCACATCCTGTAATAGCCATGGATAGAACAGAGAGCAATTGCTTTATCTACTTTACTGTATTACTTTGAAGCCAGGGGATGGTATTTGGCAGTTCCTTTGTGATTCCTAGTATTAGGTACTGGTGACTGTTTTGGCATGGGTATTAGAAGGAAAAAATGTGGATACTCTAGGTTCTTAATTACATCAGAGGATGGAGAAATTCCATGTGAAGATAGTTCAACCTAAAAACAAGAAGAAACCCTTCAACTATTTCAAGAACCGTAATGACAGTTGACAGAGAAGTTGCAACAATCCTCCTATATCAAACATTGCATTTTGCTGTGTGTTCAGGCCTCCACTTGGATTCTGTACCCTGGCTCAGTAGTCAGATATATTATATACTCAGTGTGTGTGTGTGTGTGTGTGTGTGTGTGTGTGTGTGTACGCTCTAAAATAAGTGGACATCACCATGTTGCAGCTGCATTTGATTTCTGTCTTCACAGTATATTCATGTGGTGTGTGTGTGTGTGTGTGTGTTGTACGCTCTAAAATAAGTGGACATCACCATGTTGCAGCTGCATTTGATTTCTGTCTTCACAGTGTATTCATGTGGTATCTTCCTTTCTCCTTTAGAGTTGCTGGAATTGTGGTCGCAAAGCAAGTGAGACCTGCAGTGGCTGCAACACAGCCCGATACTGTGGCTCCTTTTGCCAGCACAAAGACTGGGAGAAGCATCACCACATCTGTGGACAGACCCTACAGGCCCCTCAGCAAGGAGACACACCTGCAGTCAGCTCCTCCGTCACACCTAGCAGTGGGGCCGGGAGCCCAATGGACACACCACCAGCAGCCACTCCGAGGTCGACCACCCCGGGGACCCCCTCCACCATAGAGACAACCCCTCGCTAGACACAGA
>NC_143517.1:33004986-33024986 GCF_031878675.1 Megascapheus bottae | reverse complement strand
TAAATTCCGTCAAATGTGTTTTTCAGGTATGAGTTATATATATTCTTCAGTATGCTGAGTTTATTTTTCTTCGTAACTCATATGTTTCAAGACTTCTGAACAATGAAGCAGGATGTAAAATTTCTACCGTAGATAAATTATATATAAATCAAAGGCTGGTAGATGAAGCCTATAGCCCCTGGGAATTAGGGAGGCCAAATTCTGGAGGGTCAAGATTTGAGGCTAGCCTGGACAGAAAGGTCTGTCATACTCAATCTCCAAAATTACCAGAAAAAGGATAAATTTGGTGCATGTCTCTCAAGTGATAGAGCACATCTGAACAACTAAGCTGAGGTCCTGAGTTTAAACTGTAATACAAAAACTAAAAGGGCACAGAATAATCTTTCTAACTCTTGCATAAGATTCATAAGAAGGATGAAACAGCCACTC
Source organism: Megascapheus bottae (assembly GCF_031878675.1). Lineage (NCBI taxonomy): Eukaryota > Metazoa > Chordata > Mammalia > Rodentia > Geomyidae > Megascapheus > Megascapheus bottae. Next base: position 33,024,557 of record NC_143517.1, on the reverse strand, counting down.
TAACTCCTTACTTTCATTCATATTAAAAGTTCTAGGTCAGAGCATGGTGGTGAATACCCATATTCCCAATTATATGGGAGGCATAAATAGAAGAATTGTAGTTCTAGGGGCTGGGAGTTTGGCCTAGTGGTAGAGTGCTTGCCTCGCAAGCACAAAGACTTGGGTTTGATTCCTCAGTATATACACAAAGAAAAAAGTCAGCAGTGGTGCTGAGGCTCAAGTGGTAGAGCTCTAGCCTTGAGAAAATCCAAGGACAGTCTCAGGCCCTGAGCTCAAGCCCAGTATTGGCAAAAAAATGTAGTTCTAGGCTTACCCTAGCCAGAAGACACAAGATTCATTTTTTAAGCCTAACGTAAGCAAAAAAAAGGGGGGGGGGATGTGGATGTAGTAGAGTAGTAGAGTACCTACCAGGAAAGTATGAAATCCTCTGTTCAATCTCTAACACAATTAATTGATCAATGAGCAAATGCTACAGATAAACATTGTATCAAGTATTCACTCATGAGTTGTGAGATGAAGTGGGTGTTCGAAATGATATCTCAAGACTATTAGAGGGAGTGATTTAAAGAGTTTTCTCCTTCCTGCTACAAATTGCTTACAAATGGTATCACCTCCAGAATCTCAGAATTCAACTTCTTGTTCATCCTAGCTGCTTCCTCCTTAAGAAAAACTCAGTGTAATGTGATGAAACTAAAATCTATCCAGGTAGCAGGCTCTATGGTAGCCTTAGATATACAACGAATGGAAATAGCATCCGATCTTTCCACTTTAAGATGCAAGAACAGAAACTAGGATGTTTTCAGCCTATCAAGTTCTGAACTAGATAATAGCCTTGATAATGGATGAAAGTAAAGTGAAATATGAAGCCTGTAATAGTGTTTGCTGGAAGTCAGCTCCTATCTCTTTCCAACCTAATTCCCTTACCATTAGAAACCAGCCTAGGGCATATTCAAGAGATGTTCTAAAGATCAGGAAAAGACCTGACATATTAAGATTAGCCAGACCAGAACTTAAGTAATATTTGCCACTTTATTTGGATCTTTTACTGCCTTGTTACTTTTACTGTCTAGGTCTTTTTTTCAAATTAAATAAGTCAAGTCCTTAATGTTAAAGGTACATATCATTTTAATTCTTCTTCGTCTCCTCAGAACATTATCTGACCTATTAAAAGTATGCCATCAATCACCCTGACATTAATAAATTCAGTACATTGAATTAATTAATTAACGCTGGCCACATAATATTGTTTAAAAAAAACACTACAGTTTTAAAAGTTCTTTTTTTATGTTTCAAGACAGAAATGTCTTGACAGAAATGTCTTCCAGTTTTGACATTCACTGAATGCAGTTACATGAAGGACTATTAAGGAAATTAAAGTGGGAAAACAGAACAAAAAGTTTGGATAAAAATTCCAAAAAAAGTAACAAAGGAAAAAAAATCAGTCAATCAATAAAAGTGAAGGAAGGACCAAAAGAAGCAATAAGAAGTCAAGAAAGAAAGAATATTCTAGTTACTTTTCTCTTTTTTGTTTTCATCTTCATAATAAATTGGTTTGGGGTTAAAATAAATTGAGATAGTAAAGGAATGGTGCAATTATCTTTCTGGAAATGTAAGGGCCTACAAAACGTTCCCTAAACTTTCACTTCCATCATGGTAAGGACAGGGTAGTCTGAGAGCAATAAGAGCACAGGAAGTTCTCATGTATCTATATACTATTTAAAGCAGATAGTAGAAACGTATCAATTTCACATTCAGAAATTCATTCTGTGATGCAAATATCAAATCATATTAGAATAATTGACTCTTTTATTTCTTTGAAAAGGAGAGGTGTGTTTGTGGTGAGGGATACTACAGGGAAGTAGACACTCCATCAGAACGGCAAGCCATTACTAAAGCCATCTCCTGGATAGGTCAGGAAAAAGAAATAGTGAAGCTAGAAAAAGAAGGGGCTAGGACAGCTGGCAGACAGAATGGCACTGAAGACAAGCTTAATATCTTTGCATGAAAAAAATGTAACCTTCTTCAAAGTTGGAACCATATGTTTGATAGGAACTATTCAGGTACTAAGCAATCACACAGCTTACTGGTGACCCTTCCCGGGTAGCAAAAGCTACACAGGCAGCAGACTTTGAAAAAACCACCCAGGAACTTCTCGTTAATGTAGGAAAACAGCACTCTCCCACTTGCCTATCATCTGATCTGCAACTCAGTCATAAGAGAACTAGAATCATCAACATTTTCAAAAACAGAATTGTCCACATTTCAAGCAGTAAAGCTTATGCGATATCTGGCTCCAACCTCAGAATGCATGCAAACATTTTCAGTATCCTAAGTAACTTAAAAATATAAAACACACGAACTTAAAAACCTGAGGAATTTTCCTATAATAAACACAGTAACTGTTTGTTCAGAGAGTCCTCTAGAAACTCCTAAAATTATGTGATAATTTCGCCAGCACTTTCAAACAAAAGAAATCAAGACAGTGAATCCATTTTTGCTGTTATCAGCAAGGTAAAAGCTTAGTCTCAGCAAGAACCACTGTAAATTTCCCCCCATATTTGCCTTGTCTCTCCCGTTTCATTGTAACTTCCTCAAGGACAATAGCTGTTTCCTTTCATAGCTTTGACAGTACGCAGTGGACATTCATTAAGCAAGTTCACTGACTGGTTATCTGACACCACACAAACATAAAATGAAAAGAATTGCCACCATCTCTATGGAAAAAGAACTACAAAGTTGACACTTCATCTTGTTCATACCCATCATGTCTCACTCACAGATTAAGTAAACTTTTACTTTTGGGTGGCATCACAAATCCCAAGCAAAATTCTTTTAAAAAAATCAGTAAGCTCAATATTGATCTGAATACAATGTGGACAAATATAGATCTGATAGATGAATCTGTATATTGTTAAATATTTGATGGTCTCTTCTCGTGGACTTTTACAGATGTCTTCCTCTGATTACCTATGTGGGTTAACAGATCCCTCTTTGTAGATTTCTCTCTCATTATTGAATTTAGCATCACATGTGTTGCAATGGCCAAGTGTAATTCTTTACTTTTAGACTGAATAATCAAGGAAAAAAAGACTCTAACCTCTTATTTCTGTATCTTTTCCTCTTTGTGGGTGTTTTGTGATTATGAATAGTTATGGTGATGTCTTATTTGATCTTATTTATATCCATTTATATTCTGAAATGATTATGTTGTTGACATTAGTGTCCATTTGTCATTTTTTTCTGTGATAATGAACATTAGATTGAAAAGAAGGGTCTAGAACATTTAATTTGCTTCATCTGAATGTAGTATCATTCCCCTCTCCAGGGATTCTCCCTCACTGACAGCAGTTTCAGAGAAGTACTTGATGAGCAAAATTGTTAAAAAAGGAGTCACTAATATCTGCCAATAATCAAGTCGCTTGGAGTCTGTCAGAAAAATCACTGTGAGACTATATCTAACAAGCCTCTGAAATTCAGATTTAATAGTCTTGATCTGAAGGAACTCCAACTTTTCAGAAAGACATTCTAGGAGAAAGCAGAAATCTGATTCAGATGTGGGAACTGTTTTCCAGGATAACCTTAACTGACAAGAAACTGTAAGTAAACTACTTGTAAATCTCAAAAGAGGTGCAGCAAACTATAACTTTCTAGTTAGGAGTACAAGATCCCGTTCTTCTCTAAGGGTAAAAAAAACTCCCTTGAGCGAGGGGAAGGAAACCCATCTGGGAGGTTCTGGTGTTGATATCAAGAGAAACTGGAATGCCCTTGCCTGCAGAGGCAAAAGGAAATCAGCATGCATGCAGAGGGAATTTCAGGCCCTAACATTTGAGAAGGCTAAAAGAGAAACCTAAAACCTTCTTGTTTGCATCTGCTAGCCTCCCATGAATAGCTCAGTTGCTGTTGAGTAAGAAGAGTACTTCTTTCTCTCTTATCAAACAAGGACTGCCCAGGCACAGTGGTAGCTAAGATTTCACTGGTAACTGAGGTTGAATCCTTCCCTTCTTAGAGCTCACTTAGGGGAGAAGAGGAAGAGAGACCTTGACAAAAGTCCTCTGTGATATCCAAGTGTCCTGCTGAAAAGTGTTGTTTAAATTAACACTTGCAAGATAAGACACAAAAGGCCCAAATATAAAAGATCTATGTTTGAAGAGGAATGACAATGCATGCAAACTAATCACCAAGTAAAAATATTTAGAGCCATTACTCTAGCAAACTAACCCAGCATTGGACATTTCTTTTTTTAATTCCTGAATATATTCTTAGGAAATGTTCTAAACACCTTACAGAGATGAATTCACTCATTAAAACAAATCAGTGAGTTAAAAACTATCTGTTGTGAGTTATTCAGGTGGTGACAGCAGAGCATAACCGGTCTAGCAAAGATAGAAACAAGTATTAAGACTGAGCACTGTGCTTTGAACTCTTGATTGTTTACCATTGTAGTAAACAATCGCTCCATCACTTCTAAGATGACAAAGTTTAGTAATTTTGAGTCTACATATAAAAATAAGTCCAAGATTTAACGTAGAAGTGAAAAGTTATGAATAAATTGCCTACTTACACTGGATTTTTGAAAGAAAATCTACTATGCATTTACTTTTAGGTAATCTGGTCTAAAAGTCTACTGATGACATGAGTGCTTTACATACTAGCAGGCTGAATTCTCTAGAAAGAAACACTTAAGAGTCATTGAATTCAATTGAGTATATAAAAAACTTAGACTCAGACAGATAAAATAACTGCCAATGGTTACATTTTTTAATTTCATTTTATTTTGTTTTAACTACTTTCCTTTTTATTGTAATTAACAGAGGGGTTAGAATTATATTTGCCAGATAGAAGGAGCATTACTTCACACACATTGATATCCCTTCTCATGTTTTTGTTACCTTCCCCCCACCCTCCCCTCATCTTCTTTTCCAACTTCCCTTTCCTATTTCAAATAAACAAATAAATGTTATACAATATACCAGATTACAAGGTAAGATACTGTAACAATATGAGAATAACCAAGGGAAAACATAAGAGATGAGAAATGACATAGTACATTAAGAACAACAATCACATATTATATAGCTCTTGTTTCCATATCCTGGAGGTCCTTTCATTTACCTCATCCTAATATGGCCTTATGCATCTAGGTTTCGAGCTATTGTGATCCTCTGCTAGGAGAGTCCAAGTTTTGCACTAATTATTACAAATGAGGGAAACCATTGAGCCTATGTTCTTTTGGGTCTGGCTTACTTCACTTAATCAGATTTTTTCATTTTTGTTAAACATATTTGTGGGGAATCAAATCTGATTGGCTCTGACATTAGAATGTATATTTCTTTTTCTATCAGTCAGCACAGAATTCTGTTGTGTATTTAAAAAATAACTGCAATACTTATAGCTGAAACTCTTGTAAACTATTAACTATCAAATATGCCTTATCTTTGGGCAGTGTAGGATGACAAACATATGAGGAAGGAGCCATGGCAGGACAAATATCCCTACAACACTAACTTCAGTCATATCAGAGCCTAAGACATTGTTGACATACAGGTTTTTGTGGTGCTGAGAAAAGATGAAAGAGGAAATGAGAAATGCTTACATAAGAACCCCAAATAGACATAAGAACTGCAGACACTGATAGGGGCTTTTGGGAAGAAGTAAACCTAGAGGGAGTGGAACACTGAAGGATAAATCAATATCCCTATTTCAGTCAGCTGTACATTTGAAACCCTTAGAAATGATAAAAAGCAATATTTGGCTAAACCTCCTATAAAAATTTCAGGAGAAATGTTCTATATGAATTCTATGGGGAAAAAGTTAAAAGCTCAAATCAAAAAATCTTCTATTTCCTATCCTAAAATTTAAATATGTGTTAATACATTTAACTGCTGGAACTTGACATATATTTCTTTGAGGAGAAAAACCTGCATAATTGACTCGTGTTCATGATAAAAAAAATCTAATACTGTTGAAAAGAACACAAATTGAAGTTAAAAATGATTCTAAATTCTATTATGCAGAAATGACTATCATTAATCAACAATCAGGTGAATGTTCCTCAAGTTACTTTTCACTGCAAATACTCAAATATTTTGTAATAAGGTAAATAGCATAAGAAGAGAGTTTTTCTAAAAACAAGTTAATACATAAATTATATTTAAGGAAAACATTAAATTTTAATTTCTATAAATTAAATAATAAAAACAGAGGTTTAACAATGGTTGAACTGCAAGTAGGTCTTTCTTTGTCACAGGAAATACTATATCTTAAAGATTCCACACTAGGCCGGGAGTTTGGCCTAGTGGTTAAAATGCCTGCCTAGCATGCACGAAGAACCAGGTTCGATTCCTCGGTACCACATACATAGAAAAAAGCCGGAAGTGGTGCTGAGGCTCAAGTGGTAGAGCTCTAGCCTTGAGAGAGTCCAAGGACAGTGCTCAAGCCCTGAGCTCAAGCCCAGAACTGGCAAAAAAAAAAAAAAAGATTCCACACTAAAAGTGAAAGAAGATGAGATGGGAAAGATAGAGATTGTAGTTATAGTTTAATAATCAAATTTCATTTTAGGTATTATTAGTACCCACTAGCAGTTTTAGGACATTCGATTTCTTATAATATCTAATATCTTAAAATTTTAGTTGAATTATCTAGATATATAACTTGTTCATCATATTCTATAATAACAACTATAATAGCAATGTACTCTTAGTTCAATCTTTCAATGGATCTGGTGCATAACTCCACAAGTTTATGTTTATTTTATTGCTACATCGGATATCATCCTTTTTCTCAGACATAATTCTAGTAGTTCTGTATTATTTGAGTTATTTTATTATTGAGAAGATTTGCCAGCTGCTTTCATACTTCACAAATACCTTGGCTAGGTATATTTCTGGATCACATGTCAGAATATTATCTTCAGTGTACATACAGTCACACACACATGCACACACACACACACACACTATCAATTTATAAACTCTTTCTAGCCAAAAGTAAAAAGATATGCCACTAATATATGTCACTACAATGAACCTTAAGACATTTGCTTCCAACATAAGGAAAGTTATCCTCTGTTGAAATTCCAACACGCAGAAAGAATAAAATTAATAAAGGAAAAGGTATAGAAGATACATACAATTTAATAAAACAAATGTTTTATTTTTAAAAAGAAATTAAAATTGTAAGGAAATTTCAAGTTAAAGTATTCATTCAATCATTCTATTGCTTGAGAAAAAAGTAAATGCATCACTTAAATTTTTGATTTTGTATTGTTAAACATGCATCTCAAAATCATTAGAGGAGCAATTAAGACACTATCAATAGAATATATCACCTCAACATTAGGAAGGAAACCAACAGGTTCCAAAGAAAATAAGGAAAAACAGAAGCAAACAAAAAAATGTCCGGACTGGTAATTAATTTCAGTTTTCCAGGGGGTGGAAAGATGAACATCATATGTTCAAGTTCAACCTATGAAAAGTTCAGGAAACTTTATCTTAAAGATAAAATTCAGTCAAAAGAGAAGAAGCTGTGGTTCTGGTGGGAAAGTTCATGTAAGCAGGCTACAGGCCCTGGTCCAATCTTTAGAACAAACAAACAGACAAACAAAAAACAGAGATAAACCTGTGATACAATCTAGTATCTTTGTAGATGTACAAATTCATGGATGCCCTAATCATCTTTAGATTAATTACAATACCTAACAATGGAAAATACTGTTATTATGCTTCCATAATGCCAGTCAGTAAAGAGGAGTTCCATTAAGAAATTTTAAATCAACCACATTATGAATAAGAGATTTAGTTAAAACTAAGATCATGTTAGAGAAGGTATTCTTTGTAAATTTGAACTGAAACAAAGTTGCTATTCACACTTTAATTTAAACACATTATCAGGGAACTGGGAATATAGCTCAGTGTTGAGTATTTGCCTAGTGTAAACAAGGCATTAGGCTTTATCCTCAACACTGAAATTAAATATATATATAACTTTATCAGAAATATAGATGCAAAGTTGAAAAATTTATGTAAATCATCAGAAAAAAATCTTACAGTTATTAAAGGGAAATAATACTAAGTATATACTTTCATGGTTTTACATATAGTAGAGAAATTCTTGAAAAAGTACACCAGAATACAGGCAAAACATTGCAGGAATATTTTTGGAATTGAACATCGAAGGAAATCAGTCTATGTCATCTTTCTGTCCCTGCAACGAAATACCTGAAATCATTAACTTCTCCACAGCAGAGATTTATTCATCTTGTAGTTTTAGAGGTTCCAGTCTGGTACTGATTGGCCCCCTACCATTTTGGCCTCTGATGGAGCAGTTCATCACACCATGAATCAAAGAGTGAACTACTCTTCTCACAGCCTAGAGGCAAAAAGAGACAGAGAGAGCCCCACTGTCCTCTTTCAGGGCCCATTCCTAATGACCTAAATATCTCTGACTAGATCCTACTGCAAAAAGGTTTTCACAACTCTCACCAGTGCCACTTGCTAACCAAGCCTTTAACCTCTTAGCCTTTGGGTGGCCATTCCCAGTGCAAACAATACCATCATCTACATAGTCACCAAATATTGGCTGTATTGCTACATTCTGCCATATGCTTTCATGAAAAAGTACTACAAAAACAAAATAGATGTATTATAACTATATATATGAAAAATGAACAATCTTAGGGGCATAGTGCTACAAGAAAAGTAAATTGGAGAAGAACAAATAGAACACGATCCTACTTATATAAATTTTAAAATATAAAACCAAATATTATTTAGAGATATAGCAGATACACTGATTTTGTTCTGTAAATTAATAGGTTGATGGTGTGTGTGTGTGTGTGTGTGTGTGTGTGTGTGCATGTGTGTGTATGTGTGTGTGTTTTTGTTTTATCTTAGTCAATTGCTGTCTTTTTATGTGGTTAATATTTAATAAATCATTTCAATACATTTCAAGTAAAAATGTAAGAAAATCAATTTTTCCCAGCCCAATGTGTTATAATTGAAAATCAGGAACTGAAAGTTGATGCCTAGGTTTTCTTCTTCATAACAAGTGTCTCCTGAAGAATTCAGTTTTGCACATCACATGATTTGTAGGCATAAAGATGAGATGACTGCAATGTGTGCACAATTCCTTGTCCTGTGAAGATCAATGTGCTACTTAACCACTTCGTTAAGTAACAAAAAGATGCACAAGCATTAGTTTGTACATTCTTAAAGTCATGCCTCTATGCTTCACTTTGGCTGATCTTCGGATCTTATATAACTCATTCTGCACAAATGGACTTCTCATCCTTTTTTATCTCTATGAAATGCCCAAAGACATAATGGATAAAATGGAGAAATTCATCTTGAAATAAATATATAACCTTAAAACATAACCTGAAAATATTGCAGTAGTCTCCTATTTTTGTCTTGAAGGCAATTTTTCTGCTTCCTGTCATTTTTGTGCAGCAATATTTAAACAGTTAAGACATATGAGCCATAAATGGAGAAGCTAGCCACTTAAAATAATGTGTGTATTTGCTTAATTATTTATTTGAGATGGGGGTCTCACTATGTTTTCTAAGCTAGCCTCAAATTCTAGGGCTCAAGAAATCCTCATGCCTCCGCCTCCCAGGTTCTATCAACTCATTCCACTACACGTGCACATTAGCATAATGTTATTACTAATAGAGTATTGCTATTAATATGTAGTAGTAAACTTTCATCTAAGTCATATAACCTATTCAACAATATCAGCTGGTTAAAATAGAGTTTTAAATATTCATATAGTATTAGTGGGGTAATTACTAGACTTTGTCCAGTAAGCTGACCCCACTTAAAATACGTTCTACCTTAGCTAGTTATCTTTTCAATATAAACATTGGACTAAAAGAGACTGTAGAGCCAGGTGCTAGTGGCTCATGTCTGCAGTCAGGCAAATGAGATCTGAGGACTGTGATTTGAAGCCAGCCAGGGCAGGAAAGTCCATGAAACTCTACAATTAACCACCAAAAATCCAGAAGTGGAGCTGTGGCTCAAAATGATAGAGTGCTAGCCTTAGGCAAAATGGTCAAGCCCCACAATGAACAAAAAGGAAAAAAAGGAAAGACTCCTAAGTACTCATTTGGGAGGCCGTCAAATGCTATGCATTTCCTTTCTCATGAGCTTGATCAAAGACAGCCTCTTCAACAAGTGGTGCTGGAAACACTGGTTTAGCACCTGCAAAAAACTAAAGTTGTATCCTTGTTTGTCACCCTGCCCCAGAATTAACTTCAAATGGATCAAAGACCTCAAGGTAAAAGCAGATACACTGAAAACTTTACAATAAGGAATAGGAGAAACACTAGGTATCCTTGGCACAGGTCGAAACTTTCTTAATAAGAAACACAACAAATCAGAGAAAGTCTGGATAATTGGGACTGCATTAAACTGCAGAGCTTCTGTGTGGCAAAGGACATAGCTAGCAAATTAATTAGAAATCCTACAGAGTGGGAGAAGGTCTTCACTAACCATACAACGAACAAAGGCTTCATATCTAAAATATATCAACAGCTCAAAAAATTGAATCACTCCAAGATTAATCTCCAAAGAAACAACCATCCCATTAAAAGATGGGCCAAAGACTTAAAGGGAGTCTTCTATGAAGAAGAAATAAGAATGGCCTATAGAGACATGAAGAAACGCTCGACATCTCTGGCCATAAAAGAAATGAGAATGAAAACAACTCTAAGATTCTACCTCACTCCAGTTAGAATGGCCAGGATCAAGAAATCTAATAACAACAGCTGCTGGAGGGGATGTGGCCACTACTACACTGTTGGTGGGAGTGCAAACTCATTCAATCACTCTGTGCCGGGGCCAGCCGGCAGCAAACCAGGGTTCGCGGATTGGGATTCCTGAAATAGGGGCAAGGACTAGGAAAAAATAGGAGACAAACAGATGGAGTTCGGGAGGACTACAGCCCAAGTCAGCAGTCCAAGAAGACTGTGAGCTCCAGACTGCCGCCTAAGACTCTCTCTCGTTTATTTTAAGTTCCGACCTTAAATACTCTTCTTAAAACTAGGGAGTTGCCAGAGGCTACATTCATACAAAATAGTAAACAAATCACATATAGGACAAATGAGAAAGGATTAACATTGCTTAAAGTCATCATGATAAGAACTGATTGACATTGCTTAAAGTCATCATGATAAGGACTGATTGACATTGCTTAAAGTCATGATAAGAACTGATTGACATTGCTTAAAGTCATCATGATAAGAGTTACTTCCTTGTGTATACAGTTGTATAGGTCCAAGGTCAGGTCCAAGGTCATTGACCCCACAGTCGGTCCCCAACATCTCCCCCGTCTTTCTTTTAAAAGATGTGACTTGCTTGTCTTAGGTTGGGTGGATCGCTGACTCTGCCTTACCCGTCATGGGGAACTTCTTCAGATCAAGCTGAAGGCCCTGTCTTAGGTTGGTCAGAGAGCGTCCCCTCTTATCCCATCCTTGACTGCGATTCCTCTCGGGGGGGAATTCATCCATCTGGGGCTTAGATCTGCGGAGTTGTTCGATTGGTGACTGTTGCAGATGTGACCATTGGACGGCTACTGGCCATAGGTGTTGATTTGTTCCCAACCATAGCTTCAGTTGTCACTTTACTTGGAGTAGAAACAACAGCAGTTGGCTTGATATTGGCTGTTGGTGGATCTGAAGTGCTGGCAATTCCTCATTCTTCAGAAGCTGCAGTAGTTTTCAACGTGATCTGTCTCTGCTGTTCTGGGACCTTACTAGTAGGTTCTTGAGGCTCTTTTTTCGGCTCTAAGTGCCTCCCTTGATGCTCTCGGAGTTCTCTCTCCAATCTACTGATTCGACCTTCTAAATGGGACTTAAGAGCTGTCATACAAGCATCAAGTTCATTTTTTTTTGATCTAACATTCCATTCTCCCCCCTCTTTAAAACAATGCAATAATTCAAACCTAAATGATTTTCTTGATTAAACCTTGAACATGTTCACTCACTCATTCACACACATTCATACTCAAAGATTTTAAAGTGCACAAAATTAATATTGGCCATTCATTTTCCGGAAGTTTGTGTCAAGAGAGCTTTGCCAATTTTACTCTTGCAGGTGAGAACCAGGTTCAAAACAAAACTTTAGAAAAAACATAAGGATCCATATTTAAAACTGGTACCAATTTCAAAGACAAAACTGGACAAGAAAAAATATGTAACATGAACAAGACAAAGAAACAGAGACTTTTACACTTAACACAAAAACATGAATTCAGGTCTTTTCCGCATTACTGGATGCATTACTGGAGGGTTGGGGGTGAAGGTCCAGTGGGTCGCTGCTTGGATGACCACTGTCACTCTCCACAATCCGAACATAGCGTTCGGGCAGCCAGCGGGCATCATTTTCTTCCACAGGGGGGGTCCTTCACCTTGTCCCAGATTTTCAGGTCCCTGTTCGGGCGCCAGTTGCCGGGGCCAGCCGGCAGCAAACCAGGGTTCGCGGATTGGGATTCCTGAAATAGGGGCAAGGACTAGGAAAAAATAGAAGAGAGACAAACAGATGGAGTTCGGGAGGACTACAGCCCAAGTCAGCAGTCCAAGAAGACTGTGAGCTCCAGACTGCCGCCTAAGACTCTCTCTCGTTTATTTTAAGTTCCGACCTTAAATACTCTTCTTAAAACTAGGGAGTTGCCAGAGGCTACATTCATACAAAATAGTAAACAAATCACATATAGGACAAATGAGAAAGGATTAACATTGCTTAAAGTCATCATGATAAGAACTGATTGACATTGCTTAAAGTCATCATGATAAGGACTGATTGACATTGCTTAAAGTCATGATAAGAACTGATTGACATTGCTTAAAGTCATCATGATAAGAGTTACTTCCTTGTGTATACAGTTGTATAGGTCCAAGGTCAGGTCCAAGGTCATTGACCCCACAGTCGGTCCCCAACAACTCTGGAAAGCAGTATAGCAGTTCCTCAAAAGACTTAACATAGAGCTCCCTTATGACCCAGCAATTCCACTACTTGGCATTTACCCAACCATCCAGAAATAAGGACATACTAAATCCACTAGCACAACGATGTTCATTGCAGCACTATTTACCATAGCAAAGATATGGAACCAACCCAGGTGCCCCTCACTTGATGAGTGGATCAACAAGATGTGGTATTTATACACAATGGAAATCTATGCGGCTGTCAAAAAGAATGACATTGCCCCATTTGTAAGGAAATGGAAAGACTTAGAAGAAATTATACAAGTGAAATAAGCCAGACTCAAAGAAACATAGGCTCAATGGTTTCCCTCATTTGTCATAATCAGTAAAAACCTTGGTCTCTTCCAGCAGAGATTATAATAAAGCCCAGATACATGAGGCCATATAGTATGACACAAAATCAAAGGACCTCCAGGTTATAGAAACAAAAGCCACATAATGAGTGATTGTTGTCTTTAATGTACTATACTACTTCTCATCTCCTTTGCTGTCCCTTGTTTATCTCATATTGTTACAGTATTTACCTTTTTATCTGATATATTATATGTATGTTTATTTGTTTATTTGAAATAGGATAGGGAAGGGGGAAAACAAGATGAGGGGTCGGGGTGGGAGGAGGGAAATGGGGACCAAGACATGAGAAAGGGTATCAATGTTTGTGAAGTAATGCACCTTCTATCTGCTGAATACAATGTAACCCTTCTATTAATTACAATAAAATATAGGGAAACATTCATCCATTCCCAAAGCACCCATTAAGAATTTTATAATTTTTGAGAGACTGCAAATGAAAGGTATGGTAAAAATTACCGCAATTGGCAGACAAAAGGAAGGTAAACCAACTTTCCATATTAGCTCTATGAAAAGGAGCAAAGTATTACAATTTCAAGTTTCATCAGCTAATATAAAAACAATGAAGAAATAAGGCTAGATGGCTACATAATTATTTTAAGAGGACAGAAAGGAAGAGCTCATGGTGATTTGGCTGATCCAAGAAGTCTTATTGGATGTTATAGGAAATCTCACAGGAAAGAATGGACTTGATATAGCTTCACTTATATTAAAAACAATAATTTAGCAGACCAGGAAGAAAGAAGAGCATAAAGTAAAGCCCCAGAGAATAAGAACACAATGATGGTATTTCTGTCACTTCTCTCACTGGAGAAAAGAGGAAAGATAAGATTACCCATGTGGTTGTGACTGGCTGGGGCATTTAATTCCAGCTCAACATCCACTGGCATTCCTGTACCCTCAGCCGCAGGACTGATTGTGTTTTAAAAAGTTGTTGCTACATCCTGCTGCGTGGATGAAAAAGAATAGATTGGATCCACACTTGCTGCTTTAAAATATAGATCTGGAAAATGGTGATTTCCATGACATAACTATCCCATACTGACTGCTTCACAGCAGAAACCTGAAAAGAACAGTGAACTATAAATTACAACAATAAGTCTATGGAAAAGTGTAAATGCCAGGATAAAATGTTTGAAGCTTATTTAATAAACAAGAGGAAGTCACTGACATTTTTAACAGGAGAAAGAGGAATTACTCAACATAGAGTTCTAAAAAGATCAATGTGTCATAGCAAGAGGAAAAAAATTAGAGAGGGAGATAGTTGTGATACAGAGGCTAGTAAACAGTGTATTTCAGTAAACCAGTGAAAAGTGCTTAAGTGTCCTAAACAGAAAATGACTGAAAATTAAAGTAAACAGAGGAGTGAGAATTCATTGTAATATTTCAAGCCTGAATGCTTAGAGAAACGCAGTAGGACAATTAACAGATGCAGAATTGGGAGGATAATCTATTATGGCAAATAACACTGTTTATTTTCTTGATTAATTTTGAAATAAAGTTTACTTTCCGAGTGTCAGGTTTGTAAGTGATACTGTGGCTGAGTGATAGAGTGCTAGCCTTGAGCAAGAAGAGCTCAGGGACAGTGCCCAGGTCTTGAGTTCAAGTCCTGCAACTCACAACAACAAAAGAAGTATCAGGTTTGAGACAATGAGTCATCAATATATCTTAAAATGGAAATGTGAGAACATAGGTAAATTCGAAGATCAGCATCGGGAATTGAGCTTGTGAGCCTCTGCCTATTAGCTAGTATGGGCACTTGTCTAGATAGAGATGATGTGATCCAGGACAGAATCAGTGAGAAGTCACCTTGTGGATGTATTGTCCAGTGTTTGATGAAGGAAGCAGGATTTACAGAGAAGGAAGCATTGTGTCCTCCTTGAGATGAGATTATCATTGTCATTGTCACTTCTAGGATCTCCGTAATGGCAGGCAGCATGTGAAGTGCAAGCATTCTTGTCTGCTGGAGCTGTTTCTGCTCATAGGACTGCAGAACATGAATCACCTCCATCTTTCCAAGAGTTCATGATTGCATGAGGAACCTCAGCTTCCACTAGGACCCTAGCCACAAAGAAGACATTAAAATGTGTTGTTTATATGAATAGCTCCTATAAGACTATACAAATTGGGAGACAGTATTAGAATACAGAAGAGGATAGAAGATAGAAATGGATGTCATGACAAGTAGGCAAATTAGCTAAGGGTAATAACAATATGTTTAATCTTATTTAGGTTTGTTCTGTTGTTTAAAATAGAGAACTTGTATTCCTCAAGCAACTAAAAGAAAGCTCTGATCGAGATAAAAGCAAGAACTTAGAGATCTAGATAGAAACCTAGATTGTGGAACAACACTTAAAAGATAGATGAAGCAGTGAAACTGACTAAGATTATTAAGATAAAGACCATTTAAAGGTTTAAATCACTATCCAGTGATCCTGGCACTGAAAAAAGTAGCCTGTAATTGAACAATCAGGAGGACATAGAAGCATCAAGGAATTTTCTTCATATCAGGTTAAGTAGCACACCATCTCTATCAAAGAATGGCCATCTACAATAATTAAAATCCTGTAGGTTATCCCATGCATCCAGAAGGAACACAGGAAGTTCTGATCTTGAAGCAGGAAGGAATGAGTACAACTGGTAAACAATGAATAAAACTTCCCAATGTGAATGTATATGTACCCTGCAGGTGTGTGTATTTGTGAATCATCTGATAAGCAATATTATACTCATACAATTTTACTTGTAAAAACTAAGCGATTGTTAGACTATCTTGAAACGTGAAGATGATGTATAAGTCCCATATTTTCATGCTTTTGCTCCACTTGAAAAACACTCAGTTCTTTTTTCTTTTTTTAGTATTTCAATTTGTCCTTATTCTTCAATAGTAGTACTAGACATTATGTGAGAGTCAGATATATTTTTATTTTATATTTTTATTGTAATTAATAAAAGGGTTACATGATATTTGCCAGATAGAAGGTGCATTAATTCACATATATTGATACCCTTTCACATGTCTTTTTACCCATTACCCTCCCCTCCACCCCCCCCATCTTGGTTTTCCCCCCTTCCCTATCCAATTTCAAATAACCCAATACAAATATATCCAATATATCAGATAACAAAGTGAGATACTGTAACAATATGAGATAACCAAGGGACAACAAAAGAGATGAGAGATAACCTACTACATTAAGGAAAACAATCATTCATTATATGGCTTTTGTTTCGATATCCTGGAGGTCCTTTCAATTAACTTCATACTATCTGGCCTTATGTACCAAGGTTTTGCTCTATTTCAGGTCTCTGCTAGTAGAGCCCAAGGTTTCTACTGATTATGACAAATGAGGGAAACCATTGAGCCTAAGTTCCTTTGAGTCTGGCTTACTTCACTTAATATGATTTTTTCTAAGACTTTCCATTTCCTAACAAATGGGGCGATGTTATTTTTTCTGACAGATGCATAGAATTCCATTGTGTACAAGTACCACAAATTGTTGATCCACTCATCAACCGAGGGACATCTAGGTTGGTTCCATATTTTTGCTATGGTGAATAATGCTGCAATGAACATTGTTGTGCTAGTGGATTTAGTATGCCCTAGTTTCTGAATGATTGGGTAAATGCCAAGTAGTGGAATTGCTGGGTCATAGGGGAGCTCTATGTTTAGTCTTTTGAGGCACTGCCATACTGCTTTCCATAGTGGTTGAACGAGTTTACACTCCCACCAACAGTGTAGTAGTGATCCCTCCTGGCCACATCTCCAGCATCTGTTGTTATTCGTTTTCCTGATCCTGGCCATTCTAACTGGAGTGAGGTGGAATCTTAGAGTTGTTTTGATTTGCATTTCTTTTATGACCAGAGATGTTGAACATTTCTTCATGTGTCTATAGGCCATTTTTGTTTCTTCTTCAGAGAAGACTCTCTTTAAATCTTTGGCCCATTTTTTAATGGGATGGTTGTTACTTTGGAGATTAGTTTTGGAGTGATTCAATTTTTTGAGCTGTTGATATATTTGAGATATGAGGCCTTTGTCTGTTTGGTTGGTGAAGATGTTCTCCCACTCTGTAGGCTTCCTAATTAAAAAAGACATTGTCACTGTCCTCATGAGTCAATATTGAGTAGATTAAAATACACTTTGCAAATGCTCCTCAGTACATGAATTTTATTGTTCAGATTTAGAATTACAATTGGAATGAAGTTACTATTTAGATTTTTTTTGCATTTTAAATTTTCATTATTTTTAAAGACAATAATTTATTTCCTTCTCCTGAGGTAAGACCTGCCACAGATTTCCACGAAGTTGTTATAAAAATTTATATTCCTCTTCATATTTGTGTCTAATAAAATTGTGACATTGTTTTAAACTCTATCTTTTTTGTTGTTGTTGTTTTTGTCCTGGGACTTGAACTCAAGATCTGGGCATTGTCCCTGAGCTTTTGTGCTCAAAGCTAATGCTCTACCACTTTGAATCACAGCTCCATTTCTGGTCTTTTGTTTTTGGTACTTAATTGTAGATAAAAATCTCCCAAAAGAGTAAAAGAGAGTCTTCTCTGGAGAAGAAATAAGAATGGCCTATAGAGACATGAAGAAACGCTCAACATCTCTGGACATAAAGAAATGCAAATCAAAACAACTCTAAGATTCTACCTCACTCCATTTAGAATGGCCAGGATCAAGAAATCTAACAGATGCTGGAGGGGATGTGGCCAGGAGGGATCACTACTACACTGTTGGTGGGAGTTCAAACTCATTCAACCACTCTGGAAAGCAGTATGGCAGTTCCTCAAAAGACTAAACATAGAGCTCCCCTATGACCCAGCAATTCCACTACTTGGCATTTACCCAACCATCCAGAAACAAAGACATACTAAATCCACTAGTAGCACAGTGATGTTCATTGCAGCACTATTTACCATAGCAAAGATATGGAACCAACCCAGATGCCCCTCAGTTGATGAGTGGATCAAAAAGACGTGGTATTTATACACAATGGAAATCTATGCGGCTTTCAGAAAGAATGACATTGCCCCATTTGTAAGGAAATGGAAAGACTTAGAAAAAAAATCATATTACATGAAGTAAACCAGACTCAAAGGAATATAGGCTCAATGATTTCCCTCATTTTTCATAATCAGTAGAAACCTTGGGCTCTCATAGCAGAGATTTATAATACGACAAAACCTAGATACATATAAGGCCATATACTATGACACTAAATGCAAGGACCTCCAGGATATAGAAACAAAAGCCATATAATGAGTGATTGTTTTCCTTAATATACTATGTTTTCTCTCATCTCCTTTGCTGTCCCTTGGTTATCTCATATGGTCACAGTATTTCCCCCTTGTTATCTGATATATTTTATATATGCGTATTTGGTTATTTGAAATCGGATAGGGAAGGGGGGAAAACAAGACGAGGGGCAGAGGTGGGGGGGAGGGAAATGGGGACCAAGACATGAGAAAGGGTATCAACATATGTGAAATAACGCACCTTCTATCTGGTGAATATAAGGTAACCCTTCTATTAATTACAATAAAAAAATACATGGAAAAAAATTCTCCCAGACTTTCCTGTACAACTTGAAGTGTGATCTTCAGATCATGGTATCCTTAGCAGCTGGGATTACAGGTGTGCTGGGATTACCAGCAATGAGCAAAAATCCAAATCTCTCTCTCTCTCTCTCTCTCTCTCTCTCTCTCTCTCTCTCTCTCTCTCTCTCTCTCTCTCTCTCTATCTCTCTCTGTCTGTCTCTCTCTCTCCCTTCCTCCCTCCTGCCCTCCCCATCCCCCCCTCTCTCCCTCCACCTCCCCTTTTAATTTTTTTTTGTCAGTCCAGGGGCTTATACTCAGGCCTGAGCACTGTCCCTGGGCTTTCTCAAGGCTAGACCTCTACTACTTGAGCCATAGCACCATTTCCAGCATTTTTTCTATGCATGTGTTGTCGAGGAATCGATCCTGAGTCTTAGTCCATGCTAGGCAAGCACTCTACCACTAGGCCAAACTCCCGGTCCCCCTTTTTCATTTTTTTAAATAAAAATATTGGATTTTCCCTAAATGTTTTAAATTTTCCTAAAAGAATATGTTTGGGCTGGTTAAGACAGGAGGGGCAGGGGGAGGAGAGAAGAAGGGAGGAATGGGGAATAAAGAAAAGGAAAGAAAAGATTGGAGAGAGGAGGGCAGAAATAAACTAACGAACACAGGAAATGATTATACTTTAATTAACATCAAACTAA